>NC_138592.1:1940996-1994468 GCF_964289735.1 Phaethon aethereus
AACGCACTCGTTGAATTACAGCTTTTTAATCAAATACATGTAACCATGTCACTTAAAGTGCTCGCGAAAAGCAGGGGAAAAAAAAAACCAACACAATTGGAAGAGCACGATATTAAAACCAGCTGCTTTCTTACCCCCACCACAGTTAATAGTTTTTGAATGTTCTGAATGAGAGAGAAACCAGAGCCAAGCTCCACTTTCATGTCCATCTTTCTGATCAAACCCTGTCAGACGGGGGGAGCCGGGCAGCCTGGCACAGCGGCGGGGGATGCGGGGGACGCGGGAGGGCTGCGCTCGCCTCTCCTGCCGCTCCTCCCGGCCCCTCGGGCTTTCTCCCCACGGTGATGGGGATGTGGGAGCCCGTGGTCTTCCTGCAGCCAGAGCAGCGCAGCCCGGCTGGGACCCAGCCTGGAGATGCGAGCGCAGGTTGCCCAAGCCCCGCGGCGGTGAGGGATGCTGCCCTGGGACATTATGGTCGTGTCGCGTCCCCCGCCCCAATAAGTTCAACCCAACTCCACCTCCTGATGCTTCTTCCTGCGAGTTGGCACTGCCGCTGCCGCA
The DNA here is from genome assembly GCF_964289735.1 of Phaethon aethereus. Taxonomy (NCBI): domain Eukaryota; kingdom Metazoa; phylum Chordata; class Aves; order Phaethontiformes; family Phaethontidae; genus Phaethon; species Phaethon aethereus. The sequence goes on from NC_138592.1 coordinate 1,941,558, forward strand.
GCTCGTTCCTCGCGGGTGCCGAGGCGCCGCGGTGCCCGCAGCATCCCTTCCTCCAAGCGTGCCACATCCCCGTGCCCCGTCCCTTCGGGGTACACGTGCTGGGACCACCTTGACGTCTACCTCCGGCCTCGCTGGCCACCACCCCCCCAGAACAGCCTGCCAACCACCCCGAGCTGTGCGGTTCCCCCGTAACATGGACCAACGCTCATTAAGCGTGAGGCAGAGACCACCAAATATGTCAAAACACACTTAAAATTTATTGTTTCATACCATACGTTTGAGTCTCTTGAACGCCGGCCAGTGTTTCTCCCTCTCCGGGATGGGGCCTATCTGCTGTCACCGACGCTTTGCATATATGTATAGCCCGCTTGCTTTCTGTCTTCCCCCCCTCTCCTTCTTTCTTTAAATGAAAAATACAAACAATTGATGGAAAATGTACATTTGTTCCATATGGGATGGTCGGAGCATGGAGAGGAGCCAGGAGAGTCATTTTTAGGCAGACTCCTCTCTCCAGCGGATGGCTGGACGGCTTCCCAGAACGGCCCCGCGCGGCCTGGCCTGACTCTCCTGACGAACCTCAGACAGTCTGTGACGCTCCCGCGCCGGCGGGGGGGACAAGATTCAGCTCCCTGCCGGGCTCACCCCCCTGGGGCTGCTGAGTGCAGGAGGAGGGAGAGGTTTCCACCGAGACCCCTCCAACATCCCAGAAGGGCTGAGCTTGGCTGCGTGGGAGGCAATGGGGAGGCTTGCTTTGCATGGGAGGTTGAGATAGGTTGGTTGGGTTGGGCTAGGTAGGTTAAGTTGAGTTGGTTGCGTTGTGTTGGGATAGGTTGGGATAGGTTGGTTGGGTTGTACTGGGTAAGGTTGGTTAGGATGAGTTAGGTTGGTTGGGTTGGTTAGGTTAGGTTGGGTTGGCTTGTTTTGGATTGGGTTGGCTGGGTTGGGTTAGGTCACGTTGGGTTGGGTTAGGTTGCATTATATCAGTTGCTTTGGTTGTATTGGGTTGTGTTTTGTTGAGCTGGGTTGTATTGGGTTGGGTCAGGTGACATCTGGAGGGCTCTTCCAAACCTTCCCATGACTCTTTGGCCTCTGAGTGCATCTCAGCGTTGCTGGCTCAGCTCAGAAGAGGAGCACAAAGCGGCTCTGATGGGTGTCTGGGGGGGGTCAGCTCGACTGAGAGCCAGTGGGAAGAACAAGCCCCCAGGCTCCCCCGTGGCTCATGCAGTCAGGAGCAACCCTGCCTCCCTTATGGTCCGCAGGGGACCCCAGCACGGTGTTGGGTAAATGGATGGGTGGCGTGGGGCCGGGGGTTGCGGGGCCAGGGGCCAGGGGTGGTGGCCCCGAGGCTGGCAGAGCGATGTGAGAGCTGGTGGGGCAACGCTGGGAGCTGGGGGACCACAGCCAGAGCTCCCCCAGTGATGGGGGGCTGAACTTCGCAGCAAGGGAAATGCTAAAAAAAACGAGTTTCAGGCTGCACAGACTTTCCAGGGCACATTAAGGACTCCTCGCTGGCTTATTTTCTTTTTCTTTCACAAAACCTGTAATATTTATGATACCATGGCCTCAGGTCCCTGTAGGCAGCTGCCCTCCTCTGCCTGCAGCAGCCGGTGGAGCGGTGCTTGGAGTGCTGGGCAGCCCCGCTGCTGGGAAACTGCTCGGGAGCAGCGCTGGGGAGAGCGTCCATCATCACCCCGCGCTCCTCTGCCGCTTGGCCAGCCGCTCCGGGCACGGCTGCGAGGAAATGGTGCCTTTCCTGCCTGCAAGGAGCGTTGAGATTTTCACACATTTCCTTTCCCAAACTGGGCTGCAAAACAGAAAGTTGGGGAAGATTTGGGAACTTCTCCTCAGCTCGGCCAGGAAAGGTTGCGCTGAGAACATCTGAAACCTTTCTTCGCATTTCAACCTTTTCCCTTTGGTTAACCTCTACAATGTAGAATGCCGCTACATCTCTAAATGGTTCGCCTCCCATCTAAAAAAAGATGGAATCTTTTTTTTTTTTTCCAATGCTCTTTTTCTCGAGTCAGGAAATGTTTTGGAGCCGTTTCCCACAAACAGGTTTGGTTTTGATAAATCTTCATTTATTTTTTTTTTTTGGCGGAAGAGAAAAAAAAGAATAAAATCCCATCAAGAGCTGTAGCGCAGCTGCCTGGTGCCGCGGGCGGGGGACCAGCACCGGCAGCATCTTCCCCTTCCCACTGATGTCCCACCGCAGGGACGCGTGGCGGTGAGCACCCAAAATACATGGAGCGAGGAGCTTTAATTCCCCCTTAACATCCCAGCTGAGATGACTTCATCGAGGCTGTGCGTCCATGGGCGCGTGTTGGCGTTCCCTCCCCTCCCGGCGCGCTCCGGGCCAGGACGGCTCGGGCTGCCCCGGAGCTGCCGCCAGCCGCCCCGGTGGGTCCCGCTCACCCCGGCTCTGCCACGGCTTCAGCCTCGGGAGCGGCGAGCCCAGAGCTATGTACCGCCGGGCCGGCTAGCACATGCTGTTTTAATATTTGGGTGATGTCATCGAGCACTCTATAATGCTGTAAAAAAAACAGAACGTCTATAAACCTGACCAGTGAACCTCCAGCAGAACACACACACGCGTGGGTGTGCACACGGATATGCACACGTGCATGCACGCAGACACGCACACGTGCATGCAGATGCGCACCCGCACGTGCACGCACACGGATACATGCATGGAGAAGCACGCACACGCACACACACGGATGCACACACAGAGACGTGGATGCACGTGCATAAGCAGATGTGGATACACACATGTGCATGTACACACGGACACACACAGGTTGGCACACACATGGTTGTATCTATGGATACACACAGATGCACACACAGACAGACACATGCGGAAACATACGCACAGATACCCATGCATGCACACAGATGCACACACGGATGCACACACAAGTGCACACATGTGGCTACACACATGTGCACACACACTCAGAGGCGTGCACACACACTCAGAAGCATGCACACAGCTACCCGGGGATGCACATGCACACTCACTGGGATGCAGGCACGCATGGATACACGCAGTGATGCATACACGCATGGATGCACCCGTGCTTGCAGATGCACACATGTTGATATACACAAATACACACATACACGTTTGCACGCGGATACCTTGGGACGCACACAGAGCTCACACACGGACGCACACACACGGATGCACACACGTGGACGCACACACACGGATGCACACACGTGGACGCACACACACGGGTGCACACCCCGCGCCCGTGCACGCACACACCCCCCACACACACTTCATGCCACCCCGACCCTCTCCCCGCCGTGCGGCTCAGTGACAGCCGCGGCGTGCGGCACGGGAAGGACAGCGCGGGCGTGCACGGTGCACTCACACGTGTCACGGCACGTGGAGATCTCTGCGGAAGCAGCGCTGCTGCGTGGGGCAGCGAGCCCCGGGGGGACCCGCTGCCCCACATCCCCGGGGCGCGGCGGCCGCCGCCGCCGGTCCATAAAGCCCAGGAGGGACCCGGCAGCGCCTCCCCCTCTCCCTGCCCCGCAGCCGTCCCGGGCGCGCGGGCGGGATGGGCCTGTCAGGTTTTACATATACCTGTCAAATACCTTCTCCGTATTTCTGCCGTAACGACCTGCTAAGAGCCCCTCGCTCCTCCTCCCCGGCCCAAAACCATCAGGCGCGGAGCTGTGGAGAGATTAAGTCATAAAAATCGGAAGGGGCTGCGTGGTAACAGCCCCGGCCTGAGCCGTAACGGCGGTGAAATCATCCCCAAACTATTTCAGCCCCGTCCGTTTGCAGTGCCGCGTCACACCTGAGCCACCGGCACGCAGCGAAATAAAACGCGAGTGGCTGGTTTCCCGGTCCCAGCACGGCCGTACGGGGGTGGGGGCAGGGAACGGAGGCGATGCCAAGAGCACAAAGGCTGTCCCGGTGCGCCGGGCGGGCCCCCCGCGCCCGGCGCCGCTGCCCGCGCCGCGCAGGACGCGTCCCCGCCGGGCAGAGGGAGGCTGAGCTGCCGCGGGCACGGCGGGAGCAGCCGTCCCACCCCCAGCCGGCTTTCCTGGCCCCTGGTCTGCGTTCACTAGCCCCGAGCCGGGCAAACCCACGCGGCCAAGCAGGCACAGCCCAGTGAGAAACTGGGAGGTAGCGGATTTAGCGTCAAATCGAGCCCAGCTAATTAGCGGCGGGGTTAAAGCTCGTCAAAGAGCCAGCACCCCTTCCAGGGTCTCCCTGCGGGCAGAGCAGGACCAGCCCCGGTGCCGACCAGCCCAGCCAGACCCTGGGTTTGGAGAGGGCCAGATCCTGCCCCGGCCACGGCTAAACCGTGGTGCTGCGGCTCCGACGCCGCGGGAAGGCGCCTGCCCAAACCGCTGCCGGCTCGGTGCCAGCCAGCCGCTGCCCGCTCGGAGGCAAGGCTGGAGGAACCGCACTTCTGGATGAATTCGATGTCAAAACGTAGAGTTTAGGTGAAAAAGGCTGTGCGACACACCAGGCGGCGGGAGGAGGCGGCATCCCCGGGGCCTGGCACAGGTCCTTCTGCCTGCTGCTGTCTGACCCAAGCCCGCGCTCCGGCTTTCACCCTCTCTCCTTTCCCTTCTTTCTCCTTTCCCCATGACCTGGGGTCGGGCTGGCCAGCGAGACGGGGCAGCCACGCATTGTTCACGGCCTCGACTGCAATTAGGCTTTATTATTAATGAAAACACCCAGGGCTGAGTTAGGCAGGAGGGTTGGCAGGGCCCTGCCTGCTTTTGTGTAGAAGCAAGCCAGGGCTTTGCTGGCAAATGCCGCGCGCCGTTGGAGGGATGCAGACCCGGGGGAGCCGAAATCTGGCGCTGGGTCTCGGTGCCCCGAGGGTCTCAGTGCCCCGCTCCCGGCGATGGGTGGGCATGGCAGGTCCCTGCAAAGCGCCCCGGCACCGCGCAGCAGCCGTGGTTTCAACACGATGCGTCCCTGGTGCATGTACGGCCGGGGGCGACCACCCGTCCCCCCGCGGTTTTCAGTCCGGTACCCACCCCAGCCCCACAGCAGCATCCGTGGGCACGAAGCCAGGAGACCCCCGCTCCCCACCCAGCCCCGTGGCAAAGTTATACTTTCAACGGTTTCGTGGCCCAGGCGCTTTGGGGAGGCTCCTGCCGTGCCCAGCCATGCTGCCAGTGCCGGCGAGACCCCGAGCCGGGGCGCGCCGGACCCGAATCGCTCCAGAGCGAGGCACCGCAGCCGGGAGAACACCCCGAGGATTTCTAGCCATCCTCCGAGACCAGAGGCGAGCTGGCGCGGCCCGCGCCATGGGGAAAGGAGGGAATTTCTGCTGCAGAAAAATGACTTAACGTTTCCCCTGTGATGTGATCCGCTGCCGGCTTCCCCCGGCACCGCGGGGCAGCTGGGCGAGGGCCGGCGCGCGCATCGCTGGTTTGAGCCGCAGGAAGTGATCCCATCCTCGCCGGGAAGGTACCTGGAAGCTGGAAAATAAGTCAGGGCTTTTCTTTTCCTCCCCCCCCTCCACCTCGGCTCCTTCCTCCCGGGCCGCTCCGGGGAGCGGAGCGGGATGGAGCCTATAGACGGCTGCTTCCTTTCATAGTCATCGGCGGCGGCACAGGATGCTTCTCATTTGGTGTCGTGTTTGTTTGCCGCGGCGCGGGTTCTGGCACCCGCCGGGCGCCCGCCAGCCCTCCCGTGTAGGTAGTGAGGTCATTTTTCCATGTATTCCCCCTTTTTACATACTGTATATGGCAAGACAATGAAGCGCCTTTCTGGCGTTTAATGGGAGCACGTCGCCAGCCCCCAAAGTGGTCCCGTTTATTAGCACTTCGTATTAAACAACAACAACAAAAAAAGTGAGTCAGGATTTAGTCCTGTTAACACTAATGTGAATTTAATTTAGGAGAAGCTTGAAAATTAATGTCATTTGTTAAATATCCATTTCCCCTAAAAGGCAACTCTTTGCCAACAACAACAACAAAAAACCTCTTCTTCTATTCAAAAATGGTTTTTTTTTTTAAATAGCCTTTTTTGGTGATATCAGCCTGGTTTAAATCACTCGACGTTCAAGGAACGGATGCCACCGGGGTTTTATGCAACAGATTGTTGTTTCTCCTTTTCAAATCGAATAAAAAAAAATAAAAATACTGTAACTCACAAAGTGATTCACGGGACGGGGGTGAAGCTCCGGCAAAGCACCGGTGGCTCCGCGCAGGATCTGGCCGGGCACCACGGTGGCTCGGCAAGACCCGCCGGCTGCCGGCGCCGGGAAACGGCCAGGAAAGAGCACGGGAGGCGGAAGGCCTCCGGCACCTGGGGCTTTCTTCCAGCTCCGAGGACTAGAGCGAAGGCATCAGAGCAGCCAGGCTCTATTTCTGGGGGTTTTCATGGAAAAACGGGGTGAGCCGTGGGGACCGCGCACCGATGCGCTGGCAAAATAAGAACCACACCAAGGCTCGTTTCGGAGGAGGATATCACATGTTTTATTATATTTTAATCTGAGAACAGCTGCTTTTCCTGCAGAGCACATCTCCGGGCGGCCCGGCGCGGTGCCGTGGGGTGGCCGGCAGCATCCCAGCCCGCTGCCGGAGCCGCCGTCCCGCGCCGAGCCGCGCTCGCGGAGCCCGAGGCGGCTGCCGGGGCGGGCGGGCGGCAGCCTGGAAATTAATACATTTGCCAGGTTGTCAAAACATTAATCAACGGATACAAAAATCTGGAAATGGTTGGGACAACATGTATTTGCGGAAAATATGTGTTCACACAACAAGCACACAAGATGGGAACAATTATATGAAGATGTTTTAATAATTAACCAGTATAAAACAGTTTGCTCTCCATACAGTTCTAGACAATAAAAGTGTTTGCAGTCATATTTTTCTTTTGTACAAAATTCCAGTCAATTGTTCCATAATATTTACATTGTCATTCCCTTTTCACAAAATATCTCCTTTACCCCCCCCCTTTTTTTTTTTTTAAATCCAGCTTTGCTACATAAATGCTTTAGATCTGATGGGTATCCCTTGATTTATTTTTTAAAAGTCTAATAAAAAAAAAAACCCAAAAGACATTAAATACCATTTTATATATAAAAATGCTTAGTAAAAATATAGTTTTGTTGCCCAATTAAAATATATTGCTGAGAATACAGTAAAAACTGTCCTAAAGCCCACCCCTAACGGGCGCCGACTCTTTAACGGCCCCGGCAAAGTCTTTCTAAAAGTTTCACACCCCCCAACAAGTTCGCCTGCCCTTGGGTTAAATACTGGGGGCAGGTCGCTTCGGCTCGTCCTGGTGGTGGTTGTTTCAGGCAGGATTTACTGGAATTGGCTTAAAAATGCCCCTTCGAGCTGGTGGGAGCTACAGCTACGCCCTGCCGAGGGCTGGAGCGGGGAGCACAGCAGGCAGGCTAGTGCTTGGGAAAGGCGTCTATCTGTGTTATATAGTTATACGGTATATCAGTGAGTTCAGCATGGTTTTTTCTCTAAAACAAAAAAACAAAAAAACCAACAAAAAACCACCACCAACAACAAAAAAACCAAAATAAAAAAAACAAACAAAAGAAAGCGATGCATTTAATGAGATACTCTAAATATTATGGAGCTCGTGGTTAAAGGAGGATGGCTTTTTGTTTTTAGAGGAGAGTCGGTGCTCTCCTGGTGAGAGCATCGGACGCTGGGGCCAACCTAACCGGTGATGCAGGGGCTATAGTAAACAGCGCTGCTGGCGTCGGACAAGGCGGATATCAAGCTGCTCTCCTCGCAGGAGATGCTTCTAGGAGTCACTTTGGACAGGGAGACATGGTAAGGGAGTCCCGAGGCTTCGGGACGAGTCCTGCTCATGTTCAAATACTGGTCAAACTCGTTGCGGTCAACGTCTGTCCACAGCTCGGTTTGGTTCAAGTGATCCACGCTCTCCATGTGGTGGGCTTCGGGTGGGGGCGAGAGCTGGCCCAGGTGGGCGGAAAGCCCGTTCTGAGTTCCCGAGCACATCTGGTTGTAGTATATGCTGGAGGGATGGGGAGTCCTCATGGCGTCGGCCAAGTGCGAGGGGGTCTGCGCGTAGGGCACCGCCACGTCCCGCCCCATGCACTTCTCCTGGGGAAACTCCATCTGGTGATGGTGGTGGTAGCCGCGAAAGGGCATCATGTTGCAGTCATCCTGCATGTGCGGAGGGAAAAATGCCGGCTCGGTCTGTTCCAAGACATCCAAGGGAGACATCTCAGGAGTTGGCAAGCCATAGTTTTCAATATCCGACCCCATGGAGTGGAGTTCTCTGAAGTGGTTAAGTGGGGGAGGCTGGGGGTGGCCCGGCTGGCTGCCGCCATGGTGACTCATGCTGAAGTTGTCACTGCAAGGCTGGGAAAGGTTATGCAGGAGGATATTGGGTTCCATCCTCTTGATTTTCTTGGCTTGCTTCTTTCTCCTTGGGCGGTACTTGTAGTTGGGGTGATCCTGGAGATGCTGGATTCGCAGCCGCTCTGCCTCTTCCACGAAGGGACGCTTGTCGCTGGCGCTCAGCGCTTTCCACGACTGGCCTGGAAGAGGAAAGCGAAGCTCTGTGACACCGGCTCAACCACCTGGCGCTGGCCGGGGCGCGGGGGCACCCAGGGAGAGAGGGCACCCTTGGGGTTCCCTCGGCCAGTTTGGCACCCGAGCGGGGTCCTGGTGCTGGCATGAGGAGGGGCTGGGGGATGGCAGCCCAAGCAGGGCTGTGCCCAGCGCTTCGGCGCAGCAGGAGAATGGGGGTGCAAAGCCGTGGGGGGGGGGGCTGCAGGAACTCCTCTGCCAGGGCAGGGGATTCTGCCTCCCGCTGCCCCTCGGCACAGCCTGCTCCCTGGAGTGCCTGCTTCCCTGCACCCCGCATCCACAGCCCCGCTCCTCTGCAGCCCCAATCGCCCGTCCTCAAACCCTGCGCCCCGCAGCCCCGTATCCTGAATCCCATGTCCCCGCGCCCCGCAGCCCCGTGTCCCCGCATCCTGCTGCCCCATCTGGCCATATCCTGCTTCCCATAGTCCCGCATTCTGCGACTCCGTCTACCCATATGCTGCTTCCCGTGTTCCCACATCCCGCATCCTACAGTCATGTATCCCGCATCCTGCAGCCCGGTATTCCCATATCCTGCATCCCCGCAGCTGTGTACCCCACAGCCCTGTATCTCTGCATCACGCAGCCCCGTTTCCCTGCGTCCTGCGTACATGCAGCTCTTTATCCCCACATCCCACAACCCACAGCCCACTATTCCCACATCCTCTAATACCACATCCCACAGCCCTGCAGCGCTGCACCCCACAGCCCTGCGTCCTTGCAGCCTGCAGCCGGCATCCCTTGGTCCCGTATCCTGACAGCTTGCATCCTGCAGCCCTCTAACCTTGCAGCCCACAGCCCTGCATCCCCATATCCCGCAGCACCCCGTCCTTGTAACCCAGCTCCTGCAGCCCCATAGCCTCGCAGTCTGCATCCCGCAGCCCCGTACCCTTGCGGCACAGACCCCAGTGTCCCGTACCCCTTCATCCCACGTTCCCAGCTCTGTATCCCTGCATCCCAACACCCTATATCCCTGCAACCCACATCCCCAGCCCTGTATCCCTGCATTCTGCTGTCCTGTACCCCTGCAACTGACACCCCCAGTGTCATATCCCTGCATCCCAACGCCCCGTACCCCTGCAGCGTATATGCCCAGACCGGTACCCCCTCATCCCCGCATCCCCAGCCCCATATCCCTGCACCCTGCTGCCCTGGACTCCTGCAGCCTGCACCCCCAGCTCCATATCCCTGCATCCCACTGCCCTGGACCCCTGCAGCCTCCATCCCCAGCCCCATAACCTGCCTAATGCTACACCCCCAGCCCCATAACCTGCCCAATCTTACACCCCCAGCCCCATAACCTGCCTAATCCTACACTCCCAGCCCTGCACCCTTGCATCTCCAGACCCATACCCCTGCACCCCAGCCCCGTCCCCCCTCATCCTTGCATGCCCAGCCCGGTACCCCCACATCCCCAGCCTCGTACCCCCACATCCCCAGCCCTGTGCCCCCTCATCCCTGCATCCCCAGCCCCGCTCCCCCTCATCTTTCCATCCCCAGCTCCACACCCCCCCATCCTTGCATCCCCAGCCCCGCACCCCCAGCCCACCCCGCTCACCCAGCATCTTGCTGAGCACGGCGTTGTGCAGGTCGGGGTTCTGCTGCGCCAGCCGCTTGCGCTCATCCTTCGCCCAGACCATGAAGGCGTTCATGGGCCGGCGGATGCGGGAGTCCTCCCCCGCCTTGCCCTCGGCGCGGCCCGCGGGGGGGCTGTATCCATAGCCCGGCTCGGGGCTGGGGGAGCGGCTGGGGGCCGCGCCGGGGGCCGCGCCCGGGGCCGCGCCGCCGGGGCCGGGGCCGAAGGCGAAGCCGGGCTCGGGGCTGGGCGTGCGGCTGGCGGGGGAGGCGGCTCCCGGGGGGCGCGGGAAGGCGAGCCCGGGCTCAGCGGCGGTGACCCATGAACAGTCGCCCCGGGGTTGCGATATCTCCTCTCGGCAGTAGCTAGACTCAGATATATTCATTCCAGCAGGACAGCACTTTGTGTCCGACCCGACCGGGTGCCGGAGAGAGAACCGGGTCCCGCCGCGTCCCACCGGGTCCAGCCGCCGCCGAGCAGCAGCCCCGCCGCTCGCCTCCGCTTCGGGGGGATTTGGGCTCGGCTTGTTTTGTTTTGGTTTCTTTTCTTTTATTTCCCCCCCCCCTCTTTTATTTTTTTTCCCCCCTTTCCCCCCAAAAAAAACTTTTGGGATGATGCTGGGCTGGAAGGGGCAAAATATAGCCGGGCTGGACCAATCAGCGGGGTGGAGGGAGGAGGAGGAGGAGGAGAGGGAGAGGAGGAGGAGGAGGAGGAGGAGGAGGAGGAGGAGGAGATGATGGAGATGATGATGAGGAGGAGGAGGAGGAGGGGGAGGAGAAGGAGGAGGAGGAAGAGGACGATGGCGGGGGGAGGAGGAGGATAGGGGGGCGTCCCCAGGCACCAGCAGGAAGAGCCGCCCGGGGAGAGCCGGGCTGGGACCGGTGTGGCTGCTGCTGCCCAGTTCCCTTCCTTCCAAGGAGGAGGGCTATTAATTGTTTCTCTGTCTTCTTTCCCTTTCTTTCTTTTTTTCTTTGCAAGCCCCTTTTCTGGCTACTTGCCGTCTGCCCGCAGCCCCGCCGAGCCGAGGCAGGGAAGATTTGCTTGCCAGGCTGCCTGTTTGCAGGCAGACAGGGATGCTTGGGCCTTCACGTTTATTTTTCTTACGGCTGACTTTTTGTGTGTGTGTTTTGGCCAGCGTTCCCCGCCTGGGGCCGGAGCAGCCCCGGGGTTAAGGCAGGGGCGAGCCCTCTTCCTCTGGTGGGAATTTCAGTGCCGGGGGGGAGAAACGGCTCCTCGCTTTTAAGCACCGTTCACATGGAAAGAAACGCGTTTCCAGCCTGCCAGACTAGGGACTGCTGAGGAACGGTGGGTTTGCCGGCAGCCGAGTGATCGCAGCTAAAACCTGCCTCCTGAGCTGCGCTGCTGGGCCTGGCACGGCCGTGCTGCCTCCGCATGCGCCGTGGGCACGGCAGCATACCCGCGGCTCACTGCCATCGGGTCCCCCACCGCCAGGCCACGGCTCCGCTTGCTCGGCTGCCATCCAACGGACATGTGCCGTGCCAAGCGTCGGGTTAGGTGGTCTGAAGGTCCTTCATGCCCTTGGCACAGAGAAGTTAGGGACTGCCGGACCCGTTTGCAAGCAAGGGGATCTGCCTGAATGCTGTCGCGGCTGCCTGACCCTCCTGGGCTATCGGGTTGGTGCGTGAAAGATGCCCCGGCTCTGGGTATCTGCCTCCGAGCCCCCTCGGCTGCGGACATGCCCGACACCCCAGCCTGAAATGGGAACCTCAGCGTTAGGAAGACTTGGGGCACCGGGTTGCGCAAGAGCCCAGCTCCCATCCTCCTCACAGCGGTGGGGTATTGCATGCCATGGTTTCTGTGTGTCTGGAAGTGATTTGAAAAAGCCGATCTGCTGTTAACCCTAAACAAAACAAAGGCCTTAAAAACCAAAAAATACAGCCCCCCCCCCCCCCGTCTCACTTATTCCTCAATCGCTAGCCAGGAGCGACAGAGGTTTCGGGCTAGATTTCCTTCACGTTCCTGGAGCCTCTTATTAATATTTTGCAAGAGCAAATCAGCACCAGTCCACAGGCGAGCCCGTACGGCTGCAAGGAGCCTCCTCTCTGCTCTCCCCCGTCCTGCCCCGGAGGGAGCCGGACCACCACTGTGCCGGAGGAGCAGCCGCGTGCTGCCACCGGAGCCGAGCCCCCGAGCCGCCGCAGGCTTTGGCTCTTTGCCCCTGCCCTGGGAGCAGCAAGGTGGGTGCTGGGGGGAGCTGGGGGCCCCCAGCCCAGGGCCTGCGGCTGCTTGTGGGGTGAGGTGAGCAGCCTTCGGGGCAGCCAGACTGGGCAGCTGCTGGGGACAACCCGGGCACATCCCTCCGCCACCGCTCCTGGCCCTTCTCCCAGGCTTCAGCTGAGCACGCGCCGCTTTCCCTGGCTGCATCCACCCCCAGCCTCCCACATGGCCCCAGCAGCGTCCTTGGCCTCCGGGCGGGCCCGGGGCTGCCCCAAAGCCATGGCTGGACCTGGTGGCACCGGTTGGCACTGGGGATGTGGTGGGGATGAGCTGCAGAGGGGTAGGAGTGAGGGCAGCTCAGATTTTCCCTGCCCTGGGAACGATGGAAAAAGAAGGGCACGGCTGCTGGAGGAGGAGGGATGAGAGCTGGGAGGCAGGCAAAGAGGGGAAGGGGAGCTGCGAGGGGCGATGGAGCAGCGTGCAACGCACCCAAAAATGCCTGGGTGCAAACATACCTGGGTGCAATGCACCCAAAAATGCCCGGACTGGCCCAGGAGGGGGCCGGGGGGCTGCGCTGCCTGCCTGCCTGGGCAATGCCACACCGCTTCGGTCCCCATCGCCGCAGCCCGCACCGCCCCACAGAGCAGAAGCACCCACGGCCAGCCGGGGCGTGGGGCGAAGCGCGCGGAGCCTGTGCCCGGCTCAGCCTTCCCGGGGTCCGCACACACCGAACCCCCGCGGCACAACCCCTCCTTTCGCCCCGCTGCCTGGCCGGCACGGGGGGCGGCACGGGGGGCGGCGCGGGGCACTGGCGACTCCCCGGCTCCTCACCGGCCGCATCTGCAGCGGCGTGCGGAGAGGAAGCGCTGGACATCCCTGGGCAGAGATAAGATCGGTGCGCACGCCAGCTGGGTGACCTCTCCCCGCGCCCTCCTTGCTGGGCCTGGCGTCGGGCGAGCTGGACCCCGGCCCGGCACACAGCCTCAGGAGCCGTCTATTTTTTTTTTTTTTTAATTTCTCCCCAGTTTTATTGGGCTGGCAGCTCGCCGCCCCCACCCCGGCCCCCGGTTTTCCTTCCTAGCATCCCGCGCAGCCCAGCACCACACCTAGCAGAGGAAGCGTGGCGGGGACGGCAGCCTCCGCTCCCCAGCACAAAGGCATTTTCCCTCCCCGCCCCCAGCCCGCGCCTCTGCCTGCCGGTTATTTCTCCCGGCCAGGTCCGACGCCGAGCTCCCACCCGCCTAAAAATAGGTGCGGCACCACCTGGACCACCCCAAGGGGTCTTGGGAATTTGGGGGCTCAAAGCGGGGGGGCTGGGAATGGCAAGAAGGTAAGAGCGAGCGTTGCTGACTAATCCTGATGGCTATTGTGGCTGCCGATGGCTGCAAGTGGGTGCAGGAGCCCCAGGCTGGGCTACGGGCTGTGCAACCAAATCCAAGGGATTTAGCCCCAAAATTTGCATCCAGGTTACAGAAGCAGCAGGTGGATGCTGGCAGGGCCCCCCCGGCATAGCAGCAGCAAAGCCCCAAACCATGATGGGAAAATAGTTTTTTATTCTCATTTTGCAGAGGGTGCGAGGCACAAGGGGAGCCGTCAGTGGGGCTGGGGCAGGGGCAGGATCCGTCCCCGGGCCTGGGTGCGGGCACTGCACCCTGCTGTGGTGGCCAGCGCCTTCTTCACTTGCTCACACGGACCAACCTCCCTTCTAGATGTGTTCATGCCGCTAACGAATTAATCACCATGCAATTACCAGCGTGGGGCTGGTGCTGTGGTGTGTCCAACTGGACAAGTGAGATATTTCACAGGAAGAGATTGCTTATTAATTACAGCTAATAATAATATCTTGAGGCCACACCGCACGGGTTCCCGGAGCGGCATGGCCAGGCGGGATGGATGTGCCCTACACCCGCACCCGCTCCTTCGTCCCCCAGCCCTTTACCAGGCTGGCTGAGGGGAGCGGGGAGACCCGCGTGGGGCTGCTTGGTGCCACTGTGGGACGCCCGGGCCGGCGGGCCCCCGGCACTCCGAGAGGTGCCCCCGCGCCGGCGGGTCCCGCGGGCTCCCCCGGGGCCGCTGCAGCCTTGCTGGAACAAAGGCTTCCCGAAGAAAGGCGCTTCCTGGAGAGCAAAGGACTCGGGGCCGGGGCTTACGCGTGAGCCTTGCCTGGAGGCTGAAGTCATCTGCTGGGAAACGCTCTGCGTTTCACCGGAGCCTCCCTTTTTCCAGAGCCCAGCTCAGTGCCCGGTTTCCTCGTGGACAAATAGTTCAGTGGGTCAGGCAGAGCTGGCAAGCACCGAGGAAGCTGGCCGGGGGCTGCCGGGCACCGGCAGACAGGGTATGGCATCTGGCTTAGGAGCATTCCGGCAGCAGCCACGTGCCCCGTGCAAGGGTGACATGTCCCCCGTGTCCCCAGCTGGGGCCCAGACTCTTTCCCACCCGAGTCAGGGCTGGTGGAGAACAGGAGGTCGTGGTCAGCCCTGGCCCCAGGAACAGCCGGTTCAGCTGTTTTCTGCTCATTTGCTCTTTTTCTTGGCTTCCGGCTCCATCCGACACGTGAAGGGCACCGGGGACAGCAGAAAGGTGCCCGGGGCCACAGTGGCTCTCTGCCCTGGGATTGTGCTGGCCCGGGTGCTCGCTGCCACCCTGCCCCACTGCCACTCGTGCCAGCAGGTCCCCGATGGCTGCGGGGCTGAGCCGGCGGCATGGTGCGGACCGCGCTGGCCAAGCCCGGCAATCAGGCACCGCATCCGAGGAAGCGGAGAAAGTTGTCTTTCTTTTTCAGCTCTTTGCAATAACCAGAGGTCAGCCTTGTTTATACAGGATTATGACTAGAACAACAGCAGCAATACCCATTGTGCGAGCAGCGAAACCCACAGTTAACCCGAAAAAGCTGTTGCTCCGTGCAGGCGCAGCCTCCCGGGCGGCGGCCGGAGCCCTTGGTCCTCACCGGGGTCGTCCGGCCTCGCCTTCCCCTGCTTTAGCCCTGCCACAGCCCCCTCGTGCGCAGCCCTGGCTCTGCGGTGATGGTCCCACCAGCTCAGGGTGCTGCACTTCCAGCCACATCACCCCGTGTTTGCTCCCCAACCTGCTCCCCCTGAAACCCGGGGTGCAGCCCCCACGCCCTGAGCGTGAGCGAAGCTACTGCAAATCCCACCCACGGTGCTTACGGCCGGGCTAACGCTGGCGAAAGGCTTCGGCACGGCGCGGCGCACGAGGAGGGCTGAGCGTGCCGGGGCGCGTGGGGCGGGCGTGCTCGGGGCACGCGTGTGCGCGCTGGCTGGAGTTGCTTCCCCGGCAGCTGATTGCGGCAGCGGTGGTTGCTTTAATACTCGGTTCCCATCACGGAGAGAGCCCAGGCTTTTAGGAAGGAAAGTCTTACACTTCTACCAACTATTTCAAGACTCCCATAAACACATTTTTGGTTCAGCATTAATGAATTACCTCAATGCAGAGCTACTCATGCCAAATACATGAATACAGAGTGTAGAAAAGCCGCCGAGAAGCAGATTTGGCTGCCGTTCAGCTGCTCCGATCGGCACAATTTCTCTTCTCGATTATAGCAAGAAAACGCGCTCTGCCTGTGGCACCGCGTCCTCCCAGGAACAGGCAGCTGGCCGACAGTTGGGCTGTGCGGAGCCTGGGCACGCCGGGGTTATTCGCTGCTTCCATCACTCGAATTGGCAGAAAATGCTGCTCGCTGGTGTCTGTGCAGGAGATGCAGCCAAGCACCGGGATCCTGCTCTTTCTGCATGCACAGGCTCGCTGCCCCGGGCCGCCCGGCCCGCTCTTGGCTGTTGGAGAAAGGAAAACTGAAATTAGGAGGATTTCCGAGCCTGGCTTTCTTGGGGAGGTGGGTTGGGGCGGCCCGGCTGTGGCCCCGCAGCCGCGTGTGCCCGCAAGCGCCACGGCTGGGCGCAGCTCAGCCCCTCTGCGTGGAGCAGTGAACCCTCGCCCGTGGCCTCGGCGAGCGTGTCCCCCACTTTCCTCCAACAGCAACGGCTCTGCCACGCTGGGGACTGCCAGGAGACGACGTGCCCCCCGGGGAAAGCATGCACCCCCTCTTTTGCAGAAACCTTTCTCGCCGGGCCGCTGCTCTGGGGGTTTCCAACCTCCACGCCCCGCTGGGTGTTTGCTCAGCCTTCGCTCTTCAAGCGTCGTTCAGCTGAAAGCATCCTGGATAAACGGGCTTGGCTACATCACGGAGGGGGATTACTAGCAGGGGAGAGGAGGGGAATTAAGGAAGGAAAGGCAGCGATCACACCTCCACCACTTTGCACCTCAGGAGGTTGACAGCGAGGGCTGAGCTGGTTATTGCCTCTCTGCTCCCTAAAATGAAACTCCAGCAGCAGGCGAGCAGGGGAGAGGGGGAGGCCGGCTGCGCCCCTGCGCCCACCGAGCCCCACAGCCAGCCCAGGAGGGTCTCCCGTCCTCTCCCTTGCCGGGAGGGCTGATACAGCAGCACAGGACGTCTCCGTCTGGGAAAGGTTTGCTGTTCTCAAGAGCTGCTGTGGCTCCTGACATGTTTTGACTTAGTGCGAGGCATTACCTCACCGGCCCGCCGCAGATGGCAGATGGCTGCTGGCTGCGCCGCGCTCCCCTCTCCCCTCTCCCCGCTTCGTCTGCAGCCCCAGAACCCAGCGCTTTCTGCTCAGGTTTTCCATGCGCTGGCTGGTTTGCTCATGGAAGCCCTGGAAGGCAGTCCCCTGGTTCCTGAGCATCGCCCCAGCCAGGCCTGGAGGAAGAGGGGCCCTTTGCAGCATCCCTGGAGGAAGAGGAGCCCTTTGCAGCATCCCTGGAGGAAGAGGAGCCCTTTGCAGCACCCCTGGAGGAAGAGGGGCCCTTTGCAGCATCCCTGGAGGAAGAGGGGCCCTTTGCAGCATCCCTGGCACCGACAACCTTTGCCGAAGCTCACAGCCTGCCTCCTTGTACATGGGGTCTCGTGGCCACCTCTCTGCTTCACCAAGGCTTTCACTGCCCAGCAGCGAGGATGAGGATGTTGCTGAGAGCAACCTCACCTTCACAGAGACAGGGAAGCCCTCAGTGCCAAGCCCAAGTGGAAGAGAGGAGCTTTGCCTCGGAGCGGGGCCGATGCTGCTGTGGCTCTGTGCCTCCGTTTTCCCATGTGCTGTGCAGGGCACAGGGCCACCCAGCCCCTCCTCGGGCCCTTTAGAGACAACAAGCTCCCCGGCAAAGGGCAGGATGTATCAGGGTAATTTTGACAGAGTGCTTCTTTCCTGAAAGAGAACAATAATAATAATTACAATAATATTACTAAGAATAAGGAAAAGGGCCTGAGCGCTTTCCCTCCCTGCAAGCAGAGGAACAACTTTTCCTTTTCAGTGCTCTATTGAGGACGTTAAGGCAAGGGAAACGAGCATGAATGTGCTGCATTTGCAGCTCAAGCCCCCAAGAACTGTGACATCCCCCCATGAATTGGCCTAAAAATGAGATTTAAAAGCTTGCCACGGGCAGCATGTTTTTCTTTGCTTTCTGATTTCAGAGCATCCTTTGTGCTGCAGCTCAGTGAAAATGGCAGCAAAATCCCCCAGCAGCAGAGCCGGGGCTCGGGGATGCTGCGAGCGGCCGCGGGGGTTTTTGGAGCAGGGAGGCGGGGGGGAGGAGGAGGAGGAGGATGGCGTGGACCCCCAGGGATGAAGGCTGCGCTGATGACGGGGATCCCCGTGGCTGGCGGGGCGCAGGGGGCCGGGGGCAGGAGGGAGGCAGCGGGGAAGGGCTCCAAGGGAAAGGCTTTGTTCACGGGCCAGCCAGGAGCGTGCAAGGGCCTCCGGGTTCCAGCGCTTCTCCTCCGCTTTGCTCCTGCTGTGTGCGGGAGCCGGGCCAAGGTGGAGCACAGCGGGGAGGAGCGGGTCCCCGAGGAAGGCAGGGGACGGCCGCGCGTTTAGCCCTTAAATTGCCTGGGAAAGCGGCTCTATCTTTCCATCTCCCTCCAGGGCTCTTCTCTCACCCAAGTGGAGGCTGTTTCCCAGGCTGCTCACCCCAAACATCCACCTCTGCCCTCCTCCAACGACCCCTCCTGCTTGTCCCGTTCACCCTCGCTCGGATCCGAAAGCACTCGGGAAGGATAAGCAAAGGCTCACGACAGATCAGCCCTCTGTGGTGTGCTCGAGCTGGAGAAATAAGGTTAAAGGCTCTTATCTGATGGAGCCGCAGCCTTGCCAAAGCCTGTTGCTATCAGCTCGGGACACATGTGCTATTGGCAAAGCTTCGGGGACACAATAATACAAACAGTTTTCATTGTCGAGTCAACAATGATGGGAGAAGGAGCCTGGTGCTATTACCGGTATAAAAGGAGCACTGTAGGCAAGCTCGGGACAGGAGGATGCAGTCGGGATCAACAGCGGGGTTTAGCAGATTACAGTTATATTTGTATTCGGGAAGGAGAAATCGTCCACCCCCAGTGGGCTGGAGCCAGAAGGATGGAGCCGGGTGGGGGGTTTAGGCTGCAAGGAAAAACTCTTCGGGCAGCGCTGGAAGCAGCTGCAGTGAAGCGCTGATGGCAGCGGGTTTGGGCGAGGGCAGGAGGCAGGTTCGCAGCGCGTCAGCCCGAGGTCGTGCTCTGCCAGCTCGTGAGAAGTCGCCCGGGGAAAGAAATGGTGGTTGTACATGACTGAGGGGGCTGCAGGGCGAGGGAGGCTGCGGCAGCCACAACCCGAGGCTTGCGGGATCCCTCTTTCGACATCCTCTCGCTACAAAGCCTGCATGTTTGAAAAAGCCCACGCTGGTGCGTGCGGGGCGGATGGGCAATTCGGCACACGCTGCACCCAGTCCCCGCTGCCATTTGGGCGGGCAGGAGGACGGTGGGGAGAGGCTGGTGCCAGGGGGGTGCGCGGGGGCCGTGCGGCACCGGTGCCTTCCGCAGGGGGAAGCATCCTCCCAACACCCGGGCGGCATCGCCCCCCACTCCTCCTCCTCCTGGGCCCCTGTCAATCCAGACGGGGGATTTTTGGCAAACACATGCCGCCGGGCTGTGCTGGAGGTGCGGGTGGATGAGGAGGATGGGAGGATGAGTGGCGTGGGGACACCGTCCTACCCAGGGCGGCCGCCCCTCGAAGCGGCGCCCGTGGGGCTGCCGCGTGCCCGCGGCTCTGCCTGCCCCAGCCCCGGTGCTGTGCCGTGCCCCTGGGACCCAGGCAAGGCCCCGACCCGTGATGCCACGCACCGCTGCGGGCACGGAGAGGCCACTTAAGGGGTGCAGGACCCAAAGTGCAAGATGGAGGGTCTCCGGCCACCTGGCTCCCGAGGGCAAGGAAGGGGTGCTCAGCAGACGGGGCACCGAGGGCTGAGGCACGGTGCCCTCCCGCACCCTCGGAGGTGGATGGTGAGGTGACGGGGAGCCTCGCCTCGGCCATGCCCGTGGTGGTGAGGAAGAGGATGCAGGTTTGCCAGCTGTCGTGCCACGGTGGCAGGGGAATAGCAGGCACAAAAGCCCCCACAGCATGGGGGGCTGTGGGAGGCTGGCAAGCTGGGCAGGAGGTCAGGAATTTATCGGCTGCTGTCAGGGGCTGAGCGCGGCCGGGGCGGCCATTCCCTCCGGGAGCAATGATGTCAGTCGGTGGCCGCAGCCGGCAGGCAGGAAGCCCGACGCAGCCAGCGAGTCTGTCCCCCTCGGCCTTCCCCATGTGTTTTCGTGAACAATGCATCCCGTGTTGGGGACACCGCGAGGCCGGCCCTGCCACACTGCCGGCAGCCCCGCGCGGCCGCCTCGCACCCATGCCGGCATCCCGGCTGCTGCGCCGTGCTGGGTTCTGCTCCCTGTCCGAGCGGGCTGTGGAATGGTGCCGACGTTGCACCTTTTGCATGGGGATTCGGTGTGTCTGCCGCATCGCTGCGAGGTCTGGAGGGAGGAAAATGCAGCATGCCTTGGCCGCAGCCTGCACCGCTCCGCTGTGCTGCCGTGCCCCTGCCTGCGCAGGCAGGGCTGCCGCGCTGCACCTCCCTAGATGGCACATCTGGCCCCAGCAAGACACATCTGTGGGGCAGACAGGCTGGCGAGCCCCAGAGGAAGCCCTTGGAGAAAGGATGGTCGTGCCAGCTGCTGGCCTGGCCCTCTCCCACTGCCAGCTCAGCTGGGGCAGGGTAAATACCCTCCTTGAGCATCCAGCTGTGCCTGGCCGGGTGTCCAGATATTCCATCTGGAAGCGGCAACAGCGATTACTCCAATGTGCCAAGGAAAACCTCCAGCAGACCGAGGCACTCAACGATGCTGTGAGATGCAGAAGAGCCCCTCCGGGCTGCGGGTCCGCTGGGGCGAGGGGAGGCATGAGCCCCCGTCTTTGCCCTCCCAACCCGAGCAGCCGGGGTTTGGCTTTGCCTGCCAGCCCCATGAGCAGCCCCCGCGCACCCAGCAGGCGTTCGGAGCAGGCAGGGTGAGGGCAGCTGAGCGGGGGGCTGTGGACGGGTGCTCCTCGGTGGGGTGGCTGGGACGGGGACAAGGCGCCTGGTTGCGAGCGCCCAGAGGGAGAGGGACTTCCTGAGCATGGCCAGCTAAAGGATGGCCCCAAGGACTCCAGCTCGGCCTCTCCCTCCGCTCCCTCCACCCCACCCAGCACACCCTTGTTTTTCGCAGGGGTGCCTCCGCGCTGGGGACGCAGCAGGCTGCGTTTGCCAGCGGCTGGCAGCGATGTCTGTGCCGGTGCCGACAGGCCGACTGGCATGTTTTCCCCCAGGGAGGCTTTAGCAGGAGGCTGTGCATTTCTGGGAATTGTGTCGGGCAGGGAAGGACGTTATTGTTCGAGCTGCAAGTGTGCGGCGAGCTGATGAGATCAGGGCTCGGGTGCTCGGCGGTGGGGCAGCTGAGCCGTCTGCAGGGCCGCTGATGGGGTGATAAGAAGGCCCTTATCTCTGGTTCCATCGCTGCGGGGAGAGCGGGAGAGCAGAGGGCATGGCGAAACCCTGGTGCCCTGGCTCTGCTCGGCCTCGCCATGCGGTTAGCACGGGGCAGGGGCTGTGCGGGGGGCTTCAAAGGGAGTGATGAAGGCAGGGAGCACACTGCCTTCGCCCTCCGGCACACCGCGGTGCAGCCACCTGCCCTGCTGACTTCGGCCGTGCAGACTCTTCCTCCCAGTCCACCCGGTTCACCCAGCAGCCCCCTCAGGTACATGAGTCCAGACCTGGCCCTGGGAACTCCGAGAGCTTTTAGATCATGGGTGCCCTCTCCATGGGGGGAACCTGCCCCACACGGCTCCCTGAAGCCATGCCGAAGCATCTTTTGCTCCAGCCGTGGATGGAGGAGGCCAAACGCTGCCTGTTCGCTGTCTGGATTTCACCCTCTGCCTTGCTGGTGGGCAGTGCGAGGCGTGTGTCCATGCAGCCACTGCGTGGGCACCGTCCTTGTGTGCCTGTGGTGGTGCTGATGGAGAGACCGCTGTGGCCCCCAGCTCATGGCTGAAACACCGAGGGCCTTGTGCTTTGGCAGGGCACCTCAAGGGAGGGTATTTCTGAGAAAAGACTCCTCTGTGGTACCCTGGCCCTTCTCGCTGCGCCTCTCCTTCCTCCCTCTCTGCCAGTTGATCCCTGTCCGCAGCCCCTCTGAGGTCTCAAGCCCAGCCCTGCCATGTACTTGCTCCTTTGCAGGCAGGACACAGGTCCCATCAATCCCAAACTCTGTGGGAGAATACCGGAGCTCTGTTGGCAAAGCCACTGTAAGGAAGGGGTTGAGGGGCCAAAGGCGTTTGCAATCCTTTGCTGTGGGTGAGCTGAGAGTGCCACGTTAGTCCCCGAGAAGCTAACCATCCTCCTCCTCCTCCTCGGGAGGACACCTCCCTCCACGCGCCGCGGCTTTTGACACAGACCGAGTCACGAGAGCCCGAGGAGGACAGCCCCGCTGCCACGGAGGGGCACCGCCATCTGGAGAGCTTCCCCACCGCCCTGGTCTGGAGATCGCGCTGGCGAGCAGGGACAGCATAGGAAATGCTACATGGGAAAGGCCTGTGTGAGAGCCCAGGAGCCCCTGCCTTCCCACAGCAGACTTATCAAGGCACCAGTTGAGAGTGGCGCTTTCCATGGGCCAAAAGGGAAGTGCATACACACCAGACTTCTCGGGGTCAAGGATGCTGGGCAAGCAGCGAGCCGAGAGGCTGCAGGGGGCAAGGGAGGGAACCGGGGCGTGGGGAGGGAGACACAAATAGCAAAATGAATGGCTTGAACTTCCTATGTTTTATGAAGGTGAATAAAAGGAGACAGAGAGGGGGAGAGAAAGGAGACCCGAGCGCTCGCACAGGCTCTCACGCACACACAGGCCAGCCCAGACCCCAGAGCCTCTTGGTGACCAGTGTGGCACGGCAGCCTGCACCCACTTGGCTGGCACGGCTCTGGGCCAGCTGCTTGTCTGGTCCAGTGTCCCCCGGGAACACCTCATGAAGCGTGACAGGCTGCTGCTTAGCACTTATCCCTCCCCGTCATTATTATTTTGAACAGCAGCCAATATAATTAAAATCATTAGAAGGAGGAGATTTAGGGAACATCCAAAGTGTCTCAGAAGAGCATCTGCAAAGCTCCAGGGTCCAAACTCCACCCTGGTGCTTGCAATGAGCAGGGCCCAGGGGAACCGTCATCTCCTCCGTGTCCTCCCTTCCACGTTCCCCGTTTTGCAGGGTGGCAGAGGCTTGGTTACCACACAGGGTGGTCCTGGCCACGTTCCCCTCCACGGCTGCTGCCCACTGCAGCCAAATCCTGCAGCCCTTCCTGGTGCAGGACTTGTCCCAGGAGGTCCAGATGGCATTGTCCCCAGGCGTGGTCTGCGCACCAGCAGCGCCGGGACAGATGCGGTGGGAGGCTGTGGGGAGCGGAGGACACGGAGCCTCCATGGGCTGCTCTGCTGGAGCAGCACGGATGGAGCCTGTGATATCTCCTGGGAGCCATGCTGGTTTCTGTTGTGTTAGGAGGGCCTGGGCCACAAGAGGAGATGTGGAGGAGTCCCTTGGCTCCTCAGAGGAGAAAATCAGGACATTCTGCAAGACAGAAATGCAAGTCACCATTCACACCAAATTCTCCAGGTTTCTAAAGTGTTTAGATGGAGGATTTTGGCCTGCAGGGTCAAATGTCCCTGGTGCCAGGGCTAGGAGACTAAGGACGTCAGACAACTGCAGCAAGGAGGGGGGCAAAAGGCAGATCCCTGTGTCTATTTTGGGGCTGGCACAAGCTCATGTCTAGGGGATGAGTTCCCCTGTCTCTCTCTTCCTGCTCTCCCAAATCTGAGCTGCCCTGGGCTCAGGAGGAACAGCAGAATATCCATCTCCAGGGTGGTCAGTGCAAGCAATGGCTTGACCATCAGTGCAGGAGGGTGGCTGGCTGCAGGCATCCTCGCCAGCGATATGCACAAGCCCTGCTGTGGTGGCTGCCGTGCCAGGTGGAGATGGCCGAGAGCCAAAAGCCAACTGCCCAGCAGAGCCAGGAGCCCTCCACTGCTGCCAAGGCAGGCTCATGAGGGTGAAACGAAGGGGAGATGTGTCAAAACTCCTCCCCAAAATCTGTGCTGCTCTAGCAAAGCCTACGGCAGCTGCTCCAATCTCCTGGCTGGCATTCACAGTGCTGGATGAGGGCTTGGGGTCTACCAGCTACCCGCTGTCTGTTGTTCCCTGGATGGGATCTCTCGCTACCAGCTCAGAGCCCAGCGTGTCGCCCAGGGACAGCAGACCTTCCTGTCCCCACAAGCCATGATGCTGAGGCTGAGATCCTGGAAACCTGGGCACACCTGAAGTTATGGGGTGTCTCAGGACAGAGCTCCCCTGGGGGTCTCATGGGGGTAGGTGGGCAAGGCTGGGCCCAGGAGGGCCTCTCGTCTCTGCCTTCTCCAAAAGTGCACAAGACTAAGCCTCCGGTGGTTGGGAGCAACGGAAAGGGTGGGGTCTGGTGGCTGATCTCCAAACAAATGATGGTGACTTGAATCTGCTGGGGATACTGGAAGCAAGGAAAGCTCATCTGACTTGATCCAGCCCATCTGTCAGCTCCAAATCAGCTGAGAGTCACTTGGGAAACTCTGTAGCTCTGCAGTGGGAAAACCAGGTGAGATTTTGTGGGTTTTTATTTTGCAGCAAACTCTTCTTCTGGCTCCTGCTCTCCCCCTGCTGAGGGGAGCAGCCAGCAAGGCACCGCGTACAGAGACTTTCATGGTGCCTCTCAGTGTGCAGGGGTCAGTTAAAGCCCCCTCCCAAGCTCTCCCCTGAGCCTAGCTCCAGCAACAGACTCGCCCCTGCTCTGTTTTTAGCACATTCAAGTAGCTGCTTTCACAAGAGGTAAAAGAAAGTTCATGGATCCGTTGACAGATCAGCCCAAGCGGGAATTTCTCTGGGAATTCCTGCAATAGCAGGTTGGCTCCTGCGGAGGTGGAGTTTCCTCTGGATCTACCTCCACCCAGGCTTGGGGAGCGCTCCGGCCACCGGCTCCGCGCTCCGGGGGCTGGGCTGAGCGACGCCACCGCTGCTTCCCAGCCAAGGTCAGCCAGGAACCCTCCCCGCACTGCAAACGCCTGTCCTGTTAACCCTTGGGATGAGCGGAGCAGCAGGCTGGCAGGGTTAGGCTGCAGAGCTGGCCTATGCCCGCAGGCACGCAGGGGCAGGGGGCATTTTCTTCTCCCACCCAGCAGGCAGCGGACGGGGCTGCAGGCGTGAGGATTTCATGCCGTTATGTTCCTCGGGGAACCCGCTGCCAACCAGGCAGTCGTGGGGCCTGGGCGAGGACGGTCCGCCGCAGCGGGAGGCCGGTGTTGGCGGGGTGACGGGTTTCTCGCTCGGAGGCAGGGAGCGACGGGGTGACGGCGCTCAGCATCGGTGACTGTGCGCTCTGGAATCTGAGACACGTCCCCGGCCATACTTGTGGTCAGGAGCCATCTTCGCATTGCAGTGATACAAACCACATTCATAGTGGCAGCAGTGCCGCTCGAGCGCGCCTCTGACGCCAAGGACCGGCGTGACCCGACCCCACACACGGGAGAGGCAGCTGCCCGCTTCCAAGGACCTCCAGAAAGTCCCCTTGTTGGGACTTGTTTCCTCCTCCTTCACAGAGGTGGGCCTCTCCAAAATGGCACCCCCTCGCTTCACGGCCAGACCCTGCCAAGGGATGGAGGCTTTCCAGATGCTGCAGAGGCTCCAGACAGCGGGTTGGAGGGAACTTGCGTTCGCAAACATGGAGCCAAGCCAAGAAGTCTCAAGGTAGCTCCAAACGTCATGCCAGGGAGAGGGTCTGGAGCTCAGGTTTGGTCTGGGGCCACCTCTGCTGGTTTGGGGATGAATCGAAACCGGTCTCACACACCAGGGGAGCAGCTCTTGCTCAAGGGGATCCCAGAGGTCTGTCCAACTCCGTGCGAGCTGCCATACAGAATAGCAAGCTGGCAGCTTTAGGTACCTAAACAGGCAGTTTGGGGGACAGCCACCCAGGAGAGGTTTAGCACCGATCTGTTCAATACTCCCCACCTTTGTGTGCTGGTACAGCTAAACTCTGCCCTCAGTGACTCAGTTGTGACAGGACAGAGCAGGGCTGGAGCTGAGCTCAGGGAGTTCTGGTTCTCAACACCTAATTGTGCAGCCTGAGGCCATACGTAGCACAACTCCATGCTTTTGCTTGATCTGCCGCCCTGCCGGGGCAGGACACGGCCGCTCTTTACCAGCACAGTCAGGGCCCTCTCCGAAACATCCGCGCTTGGCCAGGACTGCGAAGCCGGCTGTGCAGGAGGAGGCATTGAAGTTCTCCCCCTGCCAGGAACCAGCTGGAGAGAGCAACAATATTCAGCAGCAAGTCCCATTGTGCAGCTCCCGGGGGACATGCCGCCCTCGCATAGTGTACGAGTGCCATCTACAGGGGGGCTCCGTGCCCCGGCCTGGGCACCCCCAAACCATCTGTCCCCTCTCCACCCTTCTGTTAATTAGCCTCAAGTCCCTAAGGCCACACTGGACTGTCTGCATGGCCCCACATCTCGGTCTAGCCAGGCAGCAGGGCTAACCGCGTCACTGAGGCCAACCCGCCATGCAACTGCAGCCGGGGGCGATATTCCTGCGGAGCTCGAGCACTGCTGGAGCCGCTTCCCCGGTTGCTGACTCGCATCCTCATTCAGGCAGTGCTGCTGCCCGGGCCGCAGCGGCTCTGTGGGGATCGGCTCACCTGTGGGCCCACCTGTGGCTGGGGCCGGACAGGTTATAAAAGGCCAGGGCTCCCTGCTCCCACCCAGGCTGGGCTGTGTTATGGGTGGCAGCAGTGCTCAGGCCTCCCTGATGGGGAGACACCCGGGGCTCAGCTCAGTGAGCCCTGGGGGGATCCCTGAGGGATGGGGTGGCCTCCACCTGGGGGGATGCTGTGCCAGGCTGAGGAGGAGGAGGAGGAGGTGGCCTGACTCAGCTGCTAGTGCCCCACGACAACAGATTGGGACACGCGTGTAGTCTCTGCTGACTCGGGGAGATCCTGAAGCGGCACCGCGGGGGAAACCACGGGAGCAAGTGACCACAGAGCTCCCCCTCCGCGCTCCGTTGTCGGCCCGTCAGGGCGGCGGCCTGCGGCTCCTGAGGGGACGGACTACAGCCCCCATGATGCCCCGCGGTGGGGCGGGCGCGATGGACGCTGGGAGTTGTAGTCCCGCCGCTCGATTGCGCGCCGGGAAGAGGCGGGCAGGCGCCTGGAGGACTACGAGTCCCGTCGTGCCCCGCGCGCCGCCCGCCCGGACTGCGGTAGCGGGGGCTGTGGTGGGCAACGGGCAGCCGCCGCCAGCCCCCCCCCCCCCGCCCTGTCCGGGACCGGCAGCCGGGGGGAGCGGCGCGATGGGCGGGGAGGAGGAGATCGTGCGCATCGCCAGGCGGCTGGACAAGATGGTGGCGAAGAAGACCGCGGTGAGTGGTGGCGGCCGGGCCCCCGCAGCCCGGTTGGGGTGAGGGGGGCCTTCCCCTTCCCCGGTTTCTGGTCTGGTAGCCGGGGTCTCCCTCTCCGTGGGGTCCCCGTCCTCGCTGCCGTGCTATAGGACCCCTTGCTTCTCCCTCAGTGCCCGTTGTGAGGGGGCCTCCCCCTTCCCCAGCCCCCATTTTGGGGGCCTCCCTCTCTATACAGTCGTTATCGTAGTGGAGCAGAAGCCTCCCCCCATCAAGGTGGGGTTCCCTCCCCCGGACCTGGTTGCAGTGGGGTGGTCTCCCTCCCCGTTCCACATCCGTTGCGGTGGTGTGGGAGCCACCCTGTTCCATCCCACTGCCCGTTATTGGGGGAGGGAGGGCCCTCCGCCCTCCATGTTTTCCACCCTGTGGTGCTGTGCCCCCACCCCAGACCTCATGCACACCCAGCCCCACAGCTCAGCACCCTGGGGCTTATCCTGTGCTGCCTGCTGGGGTGTTCCCCTCCTGGGGAGCATCCTCAGCCCTCCTCTCCAACCCGTTGTGAGTCCTTGGGAAGGGGGATCCTTGTGCATCCCCCATCACTCACCTGGGGCTCTGTTTTGCCCTCAGAGACAATGTGAATGCTTCTTGAATTTGCCTCCTGCATCCCCATCCCATGCACTTCTGCTTGCTCTCACTTGGAGGAGGGCGGCTGGCCTTGCGCTCTCTGCGTACTGGGGGTCTCGTGGGGTGTGTTGTAACCGGTGTCACTGTCGGGGGGACAGTCGCAAGGATTCCCCTGCCTAATGGGATACGTCAGTTGGTGCTCGTACGACTACAGACAGCGTCATGCTAAGGCAGCAAGCTGGGTGACAAGGGTTTGTGATGGAGGTAGGCTGTACAGCTGTGTTTGGGGTGGGAGAGAGGGCGTTTGGGGCTGGGGTGGGCTGTGGGGAGTGGGAGGTGATGGGCGAGGAGGGAGAGGGGTTAGGGGAATGTGGTATTTGCGTGATGGGATGCTGGGTGCAGTTGTCATGTGAAGTTTTGGATGCTGGACCAGCTCTGCCAGATGTGGGTATGGGTGAGTGCTGGCACTTGCGTAGCTGCCGTAATGACCCAGGAAAGTGTGTCTGGGCTAAACCACAGCCTGTGATGTCTGTTCCCGTTGATGGCAGGTTTTCAATGCCTTTGTTGAAATAGGAAAGGAGCAACTTTGCAGAATTTGCTTCCAAGCTTCATTGAGAAAGAGGCAGCTTCTTAAACGAGCAGTATGCAATGTTCTCTCCTGGTTGGCATTTTACATGGTACTGAACTGTAGTGTGTTTATTTTATATTGGCTAATTTGTGAACTCTTCCTGCAGGATGGTTGCCTGGAGTACCTGTTTGTTGCTCTAGTTTTTGCATGGATCCCCGTTTACTGCCATTGTGCCAAGTGGCTCCATTTCTGATAACGGAGACAGGAATCACCCGGTCATTTTGTATGTTAAGGGCTGGATTTAATGGAGTCCATTTGGCTATTGGAGGAACAGAAAGGTGTGAAACTGCCTGAGTGGGAAGCCGCTCATTCTGGGTACGGTAATGTGTGGCTTATGCTGGTGTGAGTTGCTTGTGTGCACGCTGAAAGCTTTGACTCTGCTTTGATTTGGCTTTCTCAGCATCTGTTCTGTAGGGTGGCACTGCCAGCTGGATTGCTTCCTGCGATGAATTGGAAACGGCCCTTCTGCGTAGGGAGGACGGGATCTGAGGACAGGGTCTGTCAGTGCAGGCTGCTTTGCTTCCCTACA
The DNA here is from genome assembly GCF_964289735.1 of Phaethon aethereus. Lineage (NCBI taxonomy): Eukaryota > Metazoa > Chordata > Aves > Phaethontiformes > Phaethontidae > Phaethon > Phaethon aethereus. The sequence continues at coordinate 1,970,465 of NC_138592.1, forward strand.
ATCGTAGGCTCTGTAGGTCTTGTGCTGCAAGTGGGCTTGGAGTGGTTGGTGTTTTAAATGAACTGTTAAACATGAACACTAAAGGCCTTGTTTGGTAGAAGGGGGATGGGAGGAAAGAGCCAGCTGAATGGAGACAGGCATCCTCCAGGCTGTGATCTGCTGAGTGCTGCTGAAGGGAGACTAGTGCTTCTGTCCCTGCCGCTTCTCTGGGTGGCTACTGATTTTAGGTATCTACAGATTGCCTGGTCAGGGTTTTTTTCTGGGTCTGGGTTCTGGGATACAGAGCTGATGCAAGGAAACCTCATGTAATGAGTTCCAAGTGACCAGCTCTTCAGCTTCACTGCTTGATGGCTTTGCCTCTGGTATCAGCTCTTGTCCTGAGCAGAGTGGGGTATTAATATGAAAACTAGGAAATAGCTACATTAAGTTTCATGCTGTAGAAAGAGATACTTTTAGCTCTGGCTCTGAACAGTGATTCTGAGCTTTAGGTGGGTGACTGAAGTTTTTGCAGCTATGCTAAATTGTTTTTGTGAGTTAATATCATTAATCAGGTATCCAAAATAGTGAGTTTGATAGTAGGATTACTCCTGCAAGCCAAGTGGTGTGCTGGACAGTTGTGATTCAGAGTGTATTTTCAGTTGTTAAAAATGTTAAGCTTGCCGGGTAAGGATAATAAGCTAATGCTGCTGTTGTGCCGTGCACCAGCAAAGACCTGTAGTGCTCCAGTGCTCTTCTGTTTTGCTCATCCCAGTATTTCAGGCACCTCCAGATTGTAGGATCTACTGACTGTTTGGAACAGCAATCCCAGCAGTAATCTTGCTGACGTTTTAAGGGAAGGCTTGTTGGTGTTTTTCCCTTTGAATTCAGCTTCCTGAATTTATTTCCAAGCTGTTGCACTTTAATAAAAGCTGAGGCACTCATTCTGTTTCTCTTTTCCTCTCTAGGATGGTGCAATGGATTTACTGAAAGAACTGAAAAGTATGCCTATGACTTTGGACTTACTGCAGGTGAGTTGCACAGTTAGGGTAAAAAACTGAAGTCTGCATCTGGATGAGTTCAAAATGTTGTCTAAATAAACTTAATAGATTTCCTCTCGCTTCTTGTCTCACTTGAATCAAAAATAAACATTAAATCCAGAAAATAGTACTGAACCTGGGTTTTGGACTAGCAATTAAATAGCTCTGGGCCACCATGTGCTGCCTGAAACTTGTGCACAGCTGATGAGGCAAATGTGGGTAGCTGCTCAGATCCTTTCTTAGGCCTCAAAAAAAGGAAAGACCAGATTAAAGTAGCAAACACAAAGGGCAGTCATGGGAGAAGTTCTTTAACTCTTTGTAATGGTGATATTCAGGACACTGGGGAGGTGTGAACAGAATTACAATTCAGAGATTAAGATATGCATCTTAGGATTTTTTTTCACTCTTAAGCTTGAATGTCACTTATAGGTGTATAGAGGAGGTTTTTGTGGGTGATGGGATGTCTAGCTCCTGATCGGCTTGAGTAAGCTGGAGAGTGTCATCTCGCTCTTTTACAGTTGTAAGGAGATAATCGTTCTGCAAGTCTTTGGATACTTCATATCTTGGTCATTGCTTTGACTTCATCATGATTATTTCTGATTTCAGTTAGTTAACAAATAACAAATCTGTTCTTGAATGATTCATTTGAATGTTCACTTGCAGTCCACCCGCATTGGGATGTCAGTAAATGCACTGAGAAAGCAGAGCACAGATGAAGAAGTGATATCGCTTGCCAAATCCCTCATCAAATCTTGGAAAAAACTTCTAGGTAAGAAAATCAGCATGTTCCTGTCAGATTCAGCTTGTGAAGGAGCTGGCTTCAGCGGGAGGTTGCGTTTCCCAGGAAAGCTTATCTATCGATCTGAATAGAATATTCTAGCAAATCAACCTTTACAATTGCACCCTCTGTCTTTCAAGTTTTGTCTCCTACCATGCATTCCTCTAGATTTAGCTCCTGTTTAGCTAGGTCATCCTTGAAAGAGCACTGAAAGCTTCAGGACTATTCTTAATGTGTACCTGTCCATATAATTAGCAGCATTATTTGTAGAAATTATATCCGCGCTCTGAACCCTCTGCCCTGGCTTGTGTGCTCTGTGGCATTAATACAGCGTGTGCTGTCAACCGTGTGCAATGGCTTGGAAGTAAGTGCCGGAATGCATTTTGGGTGATGAGTTATAGAAGAATCTTAATTTAACACCTTGTAGACAGTTTCACGTGGACTGTTTTCTGCTGAGGAGGCTTTCATGGTGATAGACGCTGATAAGCAGAAGCTTGTAAATCTGTCTGAGAAATCTTAATGCTGATATAGCACAGGCTAATGTCAAAATTACAGATGGAGGGATTTACAAATATGGTTTTAGTGGTTACCTTTGTGGTAGAAGAATGAGGCATCTGCAGTGCTGTGATTGGAAGGACAGCTCTACCTTTGTTATCCCAAATACAGGTTCTTTCACCCTGTGTGCAGAGAGCTGAAAAACAGTCAAGACACTTGCTTTTATTCCAAATCTGTGCAGAGTTGGGTGCTAAGTGGTAGATCCACAAAGCTAGCACCGCTTGGTTAAGACATGGAAAATATTTATACATTTCGAGCAACAGTTACCTACTTTTGCAAGTTGGCTCAGTCACCCTTGTTCCCTAGCAGATCCTGCCAGCCTCGTCTCCACTTGAAGGCGCAGTGTCCTTCTCATGGAGCATGCCCAGTAAAAAAGGAAGGGGCTTCTGTGGGTAGAGGGCTTTCCCTACCCAAGGGTGGGTTTCTACTATGCTAATTGTATGTAAATTAGATGTTAATTAGGACAGTTCATTCCAAGTTCAGTAGTTGCGTTCACTTTGTGGTTATCTTGTTCCTTCCCTCAAGGCTGTGCCTTGTGAGCTGCTCTCAGACTAAACAGTACCCCGAGCTCATTCCTCGCATACCTCCAACACCTATCTCCTGCTAGGAAGTCTGCGTGTCTCCCACTCTATGCTAGTGGCAAAGTACCCCAATGTGAAATTCAAACACTCCTTGCTTTTTAAACATATCTTTTGGGTAGCTGTGTGTAAAAAGAACAAGAGTGAGGTGATGTTTGAGGTGAAGTGAAATTTGCGGTTGGCTCTAGTCTGCACCCCAGGGCTCTCCGTTTCTTGATAGATTAGATGAGTTTTGGAAGCGCTGTTTTCCTTTCCTGGCTGGCACTGTCACTTCCACATTAGGGTTGATGTGTATTGCCTAGACTGAGACAGTTCATCTCTGGGTCCAACTTGCTCTACAGTGTAATGAAAGTCCTCTCCAGGGTTGTGCTGTTGGCACTTGGGAAACACTGGAAGCTGTATTCCCAGAAGGACTAGCCCGTACTGGCCCTTCAGGTGGTGTTGGCTGAAAATGCTGCTTTTAGTGGTGCTTTAGAGAACTTGATCTAAGATTCTGTACTCGGCAGCCAGGGTGTTGCTGGAAGAAAGTTTTGTGATGAGGCATGTCTTGTGAGGAAGCTTATCTCTTAGGCAAGGAAGGTGATTGCTCTCTAGTTTGGTGAGGAAAGCTTTTGTTTGAATTATTTTCTACTTGGAAGCAAGTAAAAGGTCTGTTGGACTGCACAACAGGCCATAACGGTGTTCTTTCTCCTGATTCTTTTTGGAGAGTAATGACTCGCCTTAGGCCAACACTGTGTAGTGCTAAGAAACTGATTAGTATAGGCAGGGTTGTAGCATAAAGACTAGTTCTGAACCTCTTAGCATTCATTTTTTTTTCTTTTGAATATAGATGCTTCTGAGGAAAAAAGTGAGGAAAAAAAGAAAAACCTGTCCTTGCCAACATCTTCCTCGAAGGAGATTGGTAACTCAAGAGACCAAAGGTAATGCTTCCCTTTAACCAAAGATGATACTGTTACAGAGTTTGAATTTTCTTATTGCACTCTAATTTTTATTTTTGAGTGTCTGAGTTGGGAATTTTGTATAGTTAAATTCCTGGTCAGAAACACCAGGAGTCTAGACTTCTTCAGAGGGCGTCTGTCTGGCATTTCTCAAACTGTGACACAGAAATAGGTGTCTACAAAATACAGTGCCTTTAGTGAGTTTTTTGGTTTTATTTACATTGTATTTCATATTTTTCTACTCTTGGTTATGTGTTGACTTTTCTATTAGTAAAACATTCTTCTGTTTTTTTTGTGTTGCGTTTTTATATACTTTTGCTTATTTCTAACTTTGAACTCCTTAGAATGGAGATTATTTTTGGCCTTTGCAATCTCAAGTGATGAGTGGGATTGACTGACACATCACTATAGTAAAACTTCCATTTCTTTGTCCTTGACAAGTCCCAGCAGAAGTCCTGTTTTCACTCCAGACTGATGTCCAGCCATCTGGCAGGTCTGCTGCATGCTTGCTCCTTGCCATACCTTGAACGTTGGCTCCTCTTCCCACTGTCTGCAACTGCACTGGCCAAGCCCCGAGTGGAGGCAGTGATCAAAGGGGAGTAGGGAAATGCAATTTAGAGCTTCGTTCCAGAGGCGAGAGACTTTTCTCAACCTCAGATCCCAGGAGGGTGTGCACTTTGTAGATTTGACCTTTAGGTGATTTAACCAATCTTAAGTTTGACAGAAGATTTAGAGTATTAAGGCTATACTCCTGCTGGTTTGCAGGCTCTTCCATGTCTGCAGCCTGTCTCTGGTCACTTTTTTTGTCACTCTACTGTTTGCTTTTCCTTTTTTTCTGAGATCTCTCAAGGCTTGATGCTACACAGAGCTGCTGATGGAGAAGGCTACTGATGCTGAGCTACGTATCTTTAATTGACTTGCATCTTTGGTTATCTCACTTCCGTAAAATGTGAAAAAGGATTTGCTGAGTATTGCAGTGAAAGTACTGGGGAGGCTTTGTGGCCAGAATTGAGTCTTGTAGTGATGTAGTGCAGTGTGGGAGCTAGGTCTGTCTAGATCTGTGTGTATGATGCAGCCAGTGGTGTGTGACAGTGGTCCAGGGGTAGAAGCAGTAGGTTAGTCTCCTGCCTGATGTTTCCTTTTGTCCCCACTGAGAGGAGATGAAGGTTGGAGGCCAAAGAGCCACCAGTGGTAGTGGAGAAGGGTTTGCTTCGCAAGCTGAGAGTTGGTCTGAGCAGTATCACCAGCCTTGTGATGCAAATACCTTCTCTTCATGGTCATGATTTAGAGTATAAACTGTGAAGTGCAGGCAGGTACTGCCTTCCCCAGGGTGAGGGTAGGAGCTGAGTCAGTCACGGGCAAGAGCCTTTGTGCATGCCCTTACTCGTAAGGGGAGGCAGATTTCCCTCCAGGGTATGGGCGAAGCCTGTGTGAAAGTACTTGTTGTTGGCTGTTGCTGATGGGGAGAGAAGACACGTATTACTGACTTGGCTGGTACTGCTCAAGCCAGGAAGTAGTATTGCAGTTCAAGGAAAAAGGGAAGCTTCTTATTTAATCTTGGAAAATTGACCTTGGGGAATGCGGAGCCTGGAGGGAAGGATGTGTGAGACATTCCCTGGGCACAGTGGCAGCAGACACTTCATGAGCAAAACTAGCTGGGCCTGCTAGGACATCTGGTTTGAAGGCTGAGGCTTGTAGTAATTTCACTCTGAATAGGATCCTGGCTGTAGGTAGAGAGGCAACCCCCTGCTGTCACCTTGCTTCATCAGACAGTTATCATGGGGTATGTGGAGTGGAGCTTTCTGGCTTGTGCTGCTAACCCTCCCCTGTGCCTTGATGTGCTGCAGCTACTGCAGGTTTTTTTTTCCCCTTGATACTTTCTATGTGTATTCACCCTCCATCTTCTGAATGGCAAAGCATCCCCTTGGTTGTGAAGGATAAACAGAAACAAATGGATTAGTGTAGCATAGACCAGCAGAAGTGGCTAGCTCCTGGTGTCAGTGTGAGCCAGGCTCTCTTTACAGAGACAGGAATGCTGTCTTACCCTCCAGTGCTGCAAAACAACCTTCCTTGAAAAAAAAAAAAATTAGCAGTGAAGAGTCTTTGTTCTTTGAGGCACAGGCTGTGATGAAGGGAGTCTGACTAGTTGCTTAGTGTGTGATAGCTGGTTCAGATGAGGCTGCTATAAAGACACCAAAGAGATCAGCTTGTATTCAGATATTTCAGCCACTTAGTCTGATAGATTTTGGCTAGGCCTTCCTCTTGTGTCAGGGAGAAATACTGGAATAGCTCTTGGCCTGAAACTTGTCTTGCTTTCTGGAACACAGATGTAGAAATCTCTCTGTAGTGACTAGAGAGCTAGTACTGCGAGACCTGGAGGCTCTGAGCCAGCCAGCATGGAGCTGGCACCTGTGAAGTTGTATGCTGCATTACTGTAATCCAAAGCATATTTGGTTGTGCTGTAGTATTTTAGACCATTAGTGTAGTATATTTTAATGGGCTATGTCTAATGTTTCTCTGTCTCTGGCAGCATGAGCTTTTTTTCTTCCAGGATTCTCTAAACTGCCTTGATGAGGAGGTTTTGTATCTGTGGCCTGAATTCAGCTCTTCCATGGGATTTTCTTTTGGTGCAGCCCAGAGTTCTGCTTGCAGTCCCTGGCTGTTGCTTTGCCACCATTTTGTTCCAGCATAGCCTTTTTTATGTGTAAACTGTAGTTGCCTGGATAGATTTACAAGCTCTTTCTCTTGTTTAACAGGAACAGTGTGAACCACAAGGATTTCCTGAAATAAGTTTTCTAGGTGTGTTTGAGGTCTGTTTCCCAGCTATTCTAATTATAAACTAACTTCTAAAGCTTAATAAATAACTTTCTGTACAGAGTCTTTGGAGTGGCTGAGAATTCGGTCTCATCTAATTTGTGAGTGATCAGTTGTCATCTCAGGGTGTGTATGACATGTATGTGTATGTAGGAGAATATGTCTTTACTTTTCAGCTAACAGAAGTGGGATAACCATGCATCTTGTCTAGCCTTTTTCCCACCTCCAGGGAATAAACATCTAAATGTTTAAGTCAGTAGCATTTGTGGACAGAACCTTCCTGAAAATCAAGCATTACCTGTGTAAATATTAGTTTAAAGGCCTGACTTTTAAGTATTGAATGTAGTGAAGGTCAGTGTTGAGAGTTCACATGCTATGTGAACATGTTTTGCTCTGGGAGACCTTAGTGTCACTGTTGCTTGCAGAATGAGACAGAAGTTAAAGCTAGAAGAGCTCTTGAAGTTTTCCTGCTACTCCTTCCCAGGACAGCATGACCTCTGCCCAAGCTGTCCCTGACAAGCCTTTCTCTAAGCTCTTTGACAACCCTAAAAAACCTCAGGGTAAGACACTTCTGTAGCTGCCCTTGGCAATATCTTCTAATTCATAACTCACCTTTACAATTTGAAACTTATTCTCAATCAAAACAGTCTTGCTAAGACCATTTCTTCATGCTTTTGTCTTTAGCAAGTACGGAGGATTTTTCCTACTGTCTTCCTTTGTAACAAGTTTTTGGGTAGAGGAGATAAGTCCTGAAAGTCTTGCCTGCTGCAAACCACTCCAGTTCCTTCAGTCTTTCCTTTTATCATAGGCATGTTTTTGAGGCGTTTTGCCTTTGTCCTTTGGGAAGTCTCATTTGTCCAAACTGTTACGCAACATGATCAGCTGTGATTTTTAGATGAGTTATTCCTGAGTTGTGTATGCTTTGCTATGTACACCCCCATGCGTGCTGCCTGTGATCTGTGCATAGCTGCTTCAGCACGAAAGTACCTAATGGCAATTTGTACGTCCTGGATGGGAGAAGGTCATCTAATTGATTATTTGCAAGCTAAGTTGTTTCTTCTTTTTGTAATATGTGCAGTATAAATTCTATTGAGTGTGAGTGGTTTGGACACAAATCTCTTCCTTAATAGCCTCCTGCAGTGCCACCCAGTAAAACTAGCTGGTAAAAAGTGTTTTTATTCATCTACTGGTCAAAGAGAAACACAGTAAGCTTGCAATATAATCTCCCTCACAGAGTGCATCTATTTCATCTGAGCAAGAAATTAATCTTCTGCTACGGTTTGAGCTGAACAATTTGCTGAAGGTGCACTGGTGGATGCTTCTTAAAAAGACCTGATGAGGTTTTGAACTGTGAAATCCAGTAGCCCTAATGATGATCTACAGGCTTTGAGGCACAGCAGAGCCAGACTGGATTTGAACTTAGCAGCAGGGTCTCCCAGGATAAGTCCATGAAGTTGTCTGGCTCCATTTGTACAGCAGCAGATTCAGGTTTCCAGCTTAGTGCTGTTTTTCTGTGGGCTGACTCATCCCTTCCAGGACAGTGTAGTGGAAGTGCTTTTTCATAGCAGATTTATTTTTTGATGGCAAAGAACTGGCAGTAGTGACCCAGCTTAAAAGCAATTGTCAAGCCACTGAGATCTTCAAGGAGATATTGCCAGTATGGCATGGGTGAAATATCAGGGTTTCTTTTTTTTCCTTTTGTCTCTTACTGCATTAATGTTACCAGGCATTGCCCATAAATACAGTGCATTTTATGGCCCAAAGACCAAAGTCAGAGCAATCTCTGCTGAAAAATTTGCTGTTCTGCCGCCTAGATTTAAGGCGGGCGGCCTCTATAAAATCATCTGGGAATCATAATAGTCCAAGTCTCTTACCAGCAGTATTTGCAGGGCAAACGAACTCTACGTGCAGACGTTAGGCTTTATGGGCAAGATGTCTCAACATGGTGCGTGTACACCCAGCTGAACTGCTCAGTGAGGTTACTCCTCCGGCACACAAACCTCACAGCGGTGTCTGCAAGCCCAGCCTGTGCGGTGATCGTTCACTTTCAGTCTCTCCAGCCAGCTACCCTGGCAGATGACCTGACTGAGTCAGCCACAGCAGGCAGGTGTTTGCATTCCCTTGCTTGTGTCCACGATTGCTTGCAGGTGGAAATGAAGTAATTTTTGTGAGTGAAGCAGTATTTATTAGTCCTGTGCCAGCCTGGCACCTGTGCAAGCCATGTGTGGTTGTAGAGGGGTGTTCTGTGGGATGAGCAATAAAAGATTCTTGTCTAGATTACAGGTAAAAGGAAGATGCTCTTATACATTATGCTTTGTTGGGGCTTTTTTTGCTATTGGAGCTGAAGGAGCCATCTTCTTTCTTTTCCTTAGCATGGCAGCTCCTTTGTCTGGAGGGGCTGGTGTAGGTTTCTCTGATTTCTGCCCCAGAAGGCAGTGTGCTGCACTCCTTGTCAGCCACAGAGAGCTAGAGTGCTTTTGTTCATTTAGCTGTTCTCTTTCCTGCTGCTGACATCTTGGTAGTGAAGAATGTGAGACGAGGAACCAGCTCCAGCACCTGCTGAGATTAACCTTAGTGGTGGCTTCTGCTCCCTTTCTGCTGAGAATAGTTATGGACTTTGTGTCCTGCCAAGCGAGAGAAGAATAAGGCGCTGTGCATCTGTGCGCTACGCTACCAGACCGAGAGTGCTGATGGTCTCAGGGAGTCCTGAGTACATTTGAGTTACTGATGGCGTCCGGTGGCTTCGTAATATTTTCACTTGATGCCCAGTGGTCCAGCAGTTGTGATATGTGTTCAATAGCAGGCAGGCCTGCTTCAAGGATTAAACCCTCCATTTATAGCTAGCACAGTCCACAGGAGAGCTCGTATCTGGGTTGATGGTGCTGGCTGCTGTATTGCGCTATATGCTCATTCAGGTCATGTGGCTTTGTACTGTTTTCCTCTGACTGGTTTTGTGTTATGATTAACAGGATGCTTGTCCACATACCTGCTGATCCCTCCTCTGCTCTCAGTGACCCGAACTGAGACATTCTGACAGGTGAAGTTTCTCTTTTAGCTCCAACAAAAGGCAGGAGCCTCCGAAGACTCCGACCACCCCCAAAATCACCACCTTCCCTCCGGCACCTGTCACCTGCGATGCTGTCCGCAACAAATGCAGAGAAATGCTGACAACAGCTCTACAGGCTGATGGTAAGTGCTGGGGGAAACCATGCATTGCCTAAAATGCTTCACAGCTCCTGGTGCATTGACAGACCTCTGCATATAGGTCAGCACCAGCTCCTCTTAGATACACTCTTCTGGAGCAGCCTGTCGAAGAATGATTGTCATCCACTCGGTCTAGACTGGCTGGCACTGCAGTGTTTATAGACACTTGCTATAAAGTGTCTATAAAGCTGGCTTGAACCAGAGGCATGGCAATGTGTCAGACAGTGGCTGTTAAGAACGTGGGGTCTTCTGCTCTGCAGCCTGGGGTGGTCTGGCCAGAAGTTTCATCTTCGGGTATGCAGATATTTGCTTCGCTTTGTGGGTCTGTCTTGACTGCTGTAAAGGGAAGCTGTCATCTCAGCTTACCTTTGGGGCACAAAATGAAGCTGTAACTCAATACATGGAATTTGTGGGTAATGGTGCTTATGCCAGTCGTTATCTGCTCTTAGACTCCCCTACCCATGCAAACTGGAGCCCCTTAAATACCATGGTCCTCTGTGGATCTGGGGTGGCATAGGTGTCTTGTGCACTCAGGCTGTGCCGTCTAAAATGAGAGGCAACTGCAGGTGCTCAGCATCTCTGAAAAGTCAGATTTTAAACATCTCAAGCTGAACACATGCTTATGTCCAAACTGCAGATCCCTTTGGAAAACTGGGGTCTAAACACTGCAGAGTTTTATTAATTTGGAGCCAAGGAATGTAGATGGCAGATGTCTTTTATTTCTAGCCTTCTTGTGCACACGCACGTGTTTATGTGTATAAGCTCATCCTTGTTCCCTGTTTTATGGCGTTGGTTACAATACCCAGTGTCCAAACTCTTAGCAGTTATTGCACTCTATATGATGCTGTTTAATTGGCAAGAAGCAGCATGTGAAAGAAGAGAGGAGGGCAGAGTCCTGAGCTGAGAAGAGAAGTGAAGGCTTGACTCCGATGCTGCATGCTTCTGGGCCCTGCCAGATTGTTGGTCTGACTAGAGCTACTTCTCATTGACACCAATATCTGATGAGACTCAATTCCTGCCTATATGTTTGATTTCAGCTATACCAAGAATGTATTAGAAAGCTGTATGTTTTGGGGGCCAGGTTCTTGTTAGCTTTGTCTAGTGCAGTCCATCTCCTAGAGAGGCAGAGGGCATAGACTGGCTGGGTTGGTCTGTCTTCATCAGGGTCAGAGGGCAGCTAAAGCAAAGGCCAAGATGCCATTTGATGGAAGGAGCATGTAAATCGAAATAGCAAACTATCTAGATTTGTATGTCAGAAATGCTGAGCCTGGGGACCTCTTGCCTGGTTGGAAGTCGCTGGCCTCATGTTTCTCTTGTCTTACAGATGATTATATTGCCATTGGCGCCGACTGTGAGCACATAGCAGCCCAGATTGAAGAATATATCCTTACTGTGGGGGGCTTCCTTAAGGGCCTGCATGCCTCCAGGCCGTGAAATTAATGTGCAGAGGAAAAATGGGATGGTCTTTCTTTGCATAAATGTTCTGCTGCAACTCTGCTTGTCAGGGCTCTGGATCTGGTTCCAGCTCTGTTTGGCAGAGCTCTGGGTCACTAACGAGCTACCAGTGTGGTGTTGGGAGCTCAGGGCAGACCCCTTGCTGGTATGATGGACACAGTTATTTCCTTCCTGTTTGCACCATAATGGACTGTAATCCCCCGTTTGTCTTTCCCATAAAAATGCTATTTCCTGCTCTCAGCTCTGCTTCCAAATACATGCAACTTCCCTGTGCCTCCCTGTTGAGGAGAGTGTGCCGATATAGACAAAAGCAATGGGAAGGATGGAGCAATGAGGATCAAGTTGCGTGTCAACTTGAGATAAGCCAGGAGTTTATCTCAGATAAGCCCCCAAAACCAGCTTGGTTTGGAGGCTGTGGGGTAGGAGGTGCAGCTGGGCTCTTAGTGGAGGGTTTTGTGGCTACCTTGCTGAAAAAGCAGGTTGAAGAACCTGAGCATAACTGAAAATAAAGATTATTTCCAGCACAGTGAAAACGTCAGGACTGAAAGCCCCAGACTCTGGGATTGTATAAGCCTGCTCTCAAATCCAACATTAACCTCCCAGAGCAGACACTGCTGTTGGGTCTTAGCACCCTCATCTGTGTCCTGGCAGTGGGTAACACTGCCTGCTACTCATGAGTGGTACTGAAAGTGCTTGGAAGCCTCTGGGTTGATTGCAGACTCCTTGACTGCCATGTACTCATATACCAAGATGTCAAGAACACAGACATGAAATACAAAAACCGAGTGAGGAGCCGCATCTCGAATCTGAAGGACTCCAAAAATCCTGAGCTGAAGAAGAACGTGCTGTGTGGGGCGATTACTCCTGAGCAGATCGCAGTGATGACCTCGGAGGTGAGGAAGCTTGAGGAGCAGCATTTGCTTCTTACAGGGGATGTATCCTGTGGTTTAGCTTGAAGCAAGGGGCTGGTCTGCTGCCAGGGTTGCAGATTTTTCAGCAGCTGCTGCCAGAGTGTATGGGGAGTGAACTAGCAATGAGGTTTGCAATGTGAAGAGTAGTCTATTGGGACTTGATATCATCATGTGGGCCTAGGTATGGACCAGAAACCAAGAATGAAAGGCTTTCTGTCTTAATACCCATCTGTTAGGCCACGCTGTCCTGGTTGACTCTTTCCACTGTAGCAGGTGTGGTGGTAGAACTGGACAGATGTGATTTTATTGCTTTTTTTGAAAGGAAATGGCCAGTAATGAGCTGAAAGAGATCAGGAAAGCCATGACAAAAGAAGCAATCCGGGAGCATCAGATGGCCAAGACGGGAGGCACGCAGACTGACCTCTTCACCTGTGGGAAATGCAAGAAGAAGAACTGCACCTACACCCAGGTTAGTCTTCCTGCTCCTATGGCCTCCACACCATTGACCTGTGCACAGGACATGATCTGTCATGGTCATGAGCTCTTACTGCTCTGTGACAGGCCCTGCAGCATGGCACAAACTTTGCCACTGGTGGAGAGAACCTTTTTGTACACTTGAGGCTCTCTAAAATGTACTGCTTTTGCACAATGATTTTGCCCACGTTTCTTTGGAGTTTGTGTAACTTTTTGTGGCTCCTTTGTAGAGGAGCAAGGGTTGTGCAGCACCCGGGAAGCTTTCAACAGTACAGTGGTGCTGCTTGCTGTGCAGCTCGGGAGAGCTGCACATTAGAAGCAGGTGCTGGGAGTATGGAGATGCAGACAAGAAAGGAGTGGGTAGCGTAGAGGAGAGAGACTGCAGAAACCGAGGCAGGCACGTTGATGGTATTAAAAGTGCAAATTAAGAATGTAGATAAGCTGCAGCTGGACAAATCCCAACTTAAAATTAAACAGGTGAAACATAAGGAATAAACGAAGTGGTGATGTGAGCAGGCAGAGGGGATTTTTCTTCTCAGCGGACAGCTGCTGGAAGCCTTGTGCATTACCAGTGCTTTTTAGTTCTCATGTTCGTGCCAGGCATCTGGAGATAAATGTGCCTTTGCTGTGAGTCAGTGTTTTAGAATGTGCAGATACCTAAAAATGCACCAGCAACCACGAGATCGCTACTGAGTGGGTGCGCACAAACTGTGTGTGCAAGTGCCGAGTGAAACTCCTTCGTATGCTTGGACGTGACGTGCAAACGCAGACGAGAGCCAGGCAGCTGACCAGGGATTTTCCTTTGGCTCAGCAGCAGTCTTGCATCCCGCAGGCTGGCTCAGGCGAGAGGCTGTCCCAGTAAGTCAGCTGGAAGCGCTGCCTGGGCTGTCTCGCTCGCCTCAGCAGCACGTGGGACTCTGTCTCCACCTGTAGCGGGCTGGAGCCCGACTGCCTGGCTTTGGGCAGGTGACGACAGTGTCTTCTAAAAGTATCAGAAGGCTTTCTGTAATTTTATCAGTTTTCCAGTGAAAATAGTGTTTGGTGTCTGAGTTGTAAGTTCCAAGTAGATGAATGGGCATTTATGAAAGCATTGGAAACCAGACAGTAATGTCGGGTGAGAATTACAGAATTTAGCTATCCACCATGCTTGCAAAACATGCTTAATTTGCATAATGCAAATAGTGTGACTTTTGCATATTGGGTGATTACACATGCAGATCACCATAATTACCCCTCGGCATAGTTCTGCTGTCTTGACTTGTGCAGGGAGTGCCTGTGTTTTCAGTGTAGATCTGCTTTGTGGTATTCAAATGCTGTGAAAATCTGATTTTTAGCAAAGTATGTGTTTCTGGCAAGAGCCAGTCAGAGGCAGCATTCACATCTGGGTTACATATCAGAGTTCCTTAATGGCTCAAATACAAACCAGACTGGAAATGTGCAGAACGTGGTAACCCAGAGCATGTTTCTGTGAGGCCAGCACATAGGACTGGTCTGTAAATGGGAATGGCTTGAGTGCTTTTTTATGTGTTGCTGTGGAGCACACGCATGATGGGCTGAGGGTTTTGTCACCTCACTGCTGCTGCATCCCTTCCCGGGGGACATATTGGGGGGGACCGGCTGTGGCTGTGTCCACCCCTGGAGCCAGCCACAAGGAATGGGCAGCAGAGGGTGTGAGGAGGGAAATCTGCTGCCCCAAAACACATCAGTGTCAGGCTAGAGAGGGGTCATGAGATGAGCTGTATAGCTGTGTGTAAAACAATAACCAGACTCATTTTACAGGGAAGTTCCTTTTGCCCTCCCAAGCCTCAGTGTTTCATTGATTTCTGACATCGCTGACACCAGCGGGACAGGGAGCTCCCCGTGACCTGCCACGGGGCCATGTGCGATGCTCAGCTCTCACTTCCCTCGTGTCCTCCCCAGGTGCAGACCCGCAGCTCCGATGAGCCCATGACCACCTTCGTCGTGTGCAACGAGTGTGGGAATCGCTGGAAGGTAGCACACCAAGGATATTACTGGCACTGAGGGGTCTTAGGGTAGCTGCACCCACGATGCTGCAGACGCGTAGCTGCTGCCCTCAGAGGTGCTTGCCAAACGCTGACTGGCTCTAGCAAGTGATCTTTCCTCCCAGCACAGAGGCAAGAGCTCCTGGGTTCATCCCACCTCTGCAGAACAGCTGGGGTCAAGTCTCACTTTTGCATTCCTTGCCTCCCTCCTTACATCCCCTCTTCTGCCATGACCAGCTTCACGGTGCATTCCATGCTCCCTCTGCCCCTGAGAGATGGTGGTGATGACATTCGAGATTTTAAAACCGTTCTTTTCGTACTGCGCACAGAGCTCGGGGGTGAGCAGAAATCTCCCGGTCAATGGTGAGCAGAAATGGTGCCACTACCAAGTGCCAAAGAGCCACGGCTGAGAGATTCAAACGGGAGCTCTTGTTCGGCCCCTGCTCCAGGGGCTGAGCCCTGCCTCTGCAGAATCCCCAAGCCCTTGCCAGCTTCAGAAACAAGACCATCACCTGGATCCCTGTCTTCTAGGCAGCACACGCATGACCCGCAACTCCCCTTGGCAGTGAGGTTTTCTAATCGGGGTTTAAACTCCCTTCTCTTGCAGTTCTGCTGATATGTGCCATGGGCCGAGAGCGGCAGCCAAACGCAGATCAGAGTGCAACCTCCATACGCCAGCTCCCACGGCAATTGTGTATTGTGTCCCAAGTGAGTTTGCATTGTCAC
This sequence comes from Phaethon aethereus, assembly GCF_964289735.1. Lineage (NCBI taxonomy): Eukaryota > Metazoa > Chordata > Aves > Phaethontiformes > Phaethontidae > Phaethon > Phaethon aethereus. The sequence goes on from NC_138592.1 coordinate 1,985,917, forward strand.
GCGCTGAGAGAGCAGCTGCGGGGAGGCCTGCCTCTCCGTTTGGGCCTCAGTGGAGAGCCCCAGTTGTGGGCTGACAGGTTGGCAGGAGAGCTCACTAAACACACTTAGTCGTTCTTTTCTCATCTAAGCAAGTACGCTCACTTTTTCTTCAAAACTAATATTAAACATTTTTGTCAGTTTCTGACTTTTATTTGGACTGTGCGTCTGCAGCACTTTGCTTTTGTGGCGTGGAACTGCAGGGGAGCCTGACAGACAGTCAGTGTCCAGATGATGAGGCCTGAACAGCGCCTGGACCACCAGAAAGTCAGAAGCTGCTTGTAGGTACGCCCTCGGTGCACCAAGGCTTGTTCCTAATCAGCTCATGAAATCTAAAACACTGGGCCAAGTCCTGGTGTGGAGGGATGGCTGGGTCGTCTTCCCCTGGCTGAGCAGACCTGTGGATGGAAAACAGCTTTTGGGGTACAGATCAGATGCTGCTTTCTGTCTTGGTAGTGTTAATTTGAATTTGCATGGTGATGCGTACCTTATCTCAGGCCTTTAAATGACAACAAAGGTTGCTGTGAGACGAGATCAAGAAAGTCTGTTACAACCTGGGCACACAAAGCGGGGTGACACCAGCCACAAAACAAAACCCCCAAACTGTTGATTTTGGGGATCAAGAGAGGGAGGAAGGTGTGCTAGGCCCAGGCGAGGTTGGCATTGCCTAGTGCTCCATCCCTCTGTGGAAGGAGACCCTTGGAGCCAACCTCAGCCCCTAGCTGGGAGCAGGGAGGCTCTGGCAGCCTGTGGCTATTCCTGCTGCCTTGCCAAAGGCTGCTCCCCAGGGCCGTCACGCGGGGAACCTGGGAACAGGGAGAAGCCATTGGTAAAGGAGGTGGAGGAATCCACTGGCCAGTGGGAGTGTTAAAAGGGAGTCCCAGGCACCTTCCTGCTTGTGTACACCCTGCTCTGAGCTTGACAGCTGAAAGGCAGCCTGAGTTTTCAGAGAGACTGGCTGGAGAGGCTCAGGAGGAGGAGCAGTGCAAATACAGGAACTTTTCCAGAGGCTTGGACCTGGAGGAGGTAGGGATTACAGGTACCGGTGGGAACTGTTGGTACTTAGCTCTATGAAACAGGATGGGTTTGAAGTGAGGTTGGAACTTGAACAGCCTTGGGTGCCACATCTGCCAACATGACTGAGTGGGACCTGCAGGATTGGGCTCTTTCTGGGAGGTTATTAGAACCTGGTGGGGATAACTCTGTCCTCACAACAGCTTTCGGCCTGAGACTTAAAATCCCTCTTCATTCTTCCTAGCCTTTAACTGACAAGCAGTGCAGGAGCATTTGCAGTAACATCTATGGCATCACTCCCCTGTTCCAGGGTGAAAAACAAGTATTTCCACTGGCTTTTCAGCATGCCAGACAGCAGACATTCAACAGAGACCTTGGAGCTGTTTAGAGACGAGTAAGCAGCCACATGAATGCGATTGAAAACGTGCTTGCAGCCCCTTTGAAGGATGTGCTCCTCTGGAGGCAGGGATCCCAACAGGATCCTTTGCTCAGGGCTTTCACTTTACAGGGTGCAGCCAAGTCTCCCAAGAAGGAAAAGATTCAAAGATGCTGACAACTTTTTTAAGGCTCACAAGTCTTGCGGTGAACGGGATTATTCAAGCCACGCTTGGGAAGGAACAGCGTCCTTGCAGTAATGCTTAAAAAAAGCTTCAGGATCTGAAACCAAAGCTGGCCCAGGCACTCTGGCTCGTGCGCTGTGAACAGGAGCCAGCTCATTACCAGTTGCTGTTGCCTTTCTTGTCTTACTGTAAGGAGAGGAGTCGGGTTTGGGTAGGGTTTGCTGAAAATCCTGAATTAGGTATGGAGAGTCACAAGCAGGAGCCCCTCAAATCGAGGGAAAAGTACTCTGTCAGAGCATCACACTGGCTCTTTTCTGGGAAAGCACCAAGGAGAGACAGTGAGGGGAAAGCCAGTGGATAAAGAGGTGTCTCAGAAGTAACTTCAAAGTCTCAGATTTGCATATAAGGTGTTTAAATTTGGAGGAAGAGATGAGATGAACTGATGGCAGTGGGGTCTCCCCTGGGCTGGGGATGCTGTGGGGCTGTAGCAGTGCAGGCTCGGCACTCGCAGGGGAAAACTTGCCAATAACAACCAAATAATACTGACATTCCTGAACAAACTAGCTCTGGTCTCTCTCAAAAATACATCTTTTTGAATTGCACTTCCAGCCTGGCAAACAAACCTAAATTTACTGACATAAATTTCCACACAGTCATGCCACTAGGAAAGAAGGAAACAACCAAAAAAAAAAGCTGATTTTTTTTTTTTGTTTGTTTAAAAAATATCTCCAATAAAAAGAACCACTCTTCCTTCTTTTTTTCTTTGAAAGGGAGGGAGAGGGGTAGATAAATAGGAAACCACAGGCTCTTCTGGGGCAGGAAGAACAAAGACTAGTGTTGGCCTTCTGCAACAGGGCTGGGTGGCAGGACCCCAGCATTGACTTTGCTTCAGCGCAGGGGCAGAAATATTTTAACTCAGGGCACTGGGGCTCCAGTAAACCATTCCTCACCCTGAACCAAAATACGTAGATACCCTGTGTCTTCCCTGCACTGTTTCCCATTCCCACGTGGAGCTGTGCCTGGCCCCTGCTTGGTGCCTGGCTGCTCCTGAGGGACCTTCTCCCCGCTGGCGGGGCCAGCCAGGAGCCTTTGCTTTTGGGACTCCTGGGGGTTTCTCAGGAGGGCAAATACCACCTGCACAGCCCCCACATGTGTTCTCCCCTGCCCCGAGGCCCGCGCCAGGGATGCTGGATGCTCTGCATCTGGGGTGACAAGCGTGTGGTGCCCCGGGGCTGTGCAATGGGGACCCTGCCCACCCTCCGCGCACATCCTTGGGGCACCACCACCGCTGGGGTCCTCTCTGGCCCCTCCAGAGCCCTGTCGGTGACTTCAAGGATGGGGGGCCATGGCCTCAGGGTGCTGCCTGCCCCACGGATCCTGCAGGAATACGAAGGGGGTGCAGCACTGCTCCCTGCCCGGTGGGCCACTTCAAACAGACGGGGCAATGTAAACCTGACAAGTTTTTATATGTACAGAGATGCTTGTCAAACTCCCCTCCCGCCCCTCGAGTCCCCCAGTAAAAGCCAACAAAAAGAGCATTTAAAATAAAAAGTAAAAAAAAAAAACAAAACAAACCAAAACCAACAACAATTGACCTCCCCCCACTCCCCCCCCAAACCAAACCCCAACCCAGTCCCCAACTGGGTCTCAGGTGGGAAATGGGGATGTGCCATGTCCCCAGGTGTGGCGGAGAGGGGATAAAGTGACCTCTTCAAAACGGTGCAGGGGGAGCCGGGCCCCGGCGCTCTCCCGCGCGCTTCCCCGGCTCGCTCCGGCCAGCGGCGGGGACGGGGCAGGGGTTCAGTAGTACGAGCCGGCCCGGGCTGCGCTGCCGCAGTGGCGCCAGCCCTGGGGACAGCCCTGGAGGGTGGCCCAGAAACCGGGGTGACGGTTCATAGGTAAAAAGCTAAAAACTTCGGGGTGGCTGGCAGGGAGGGTGGCGAAGGGGAGGAGGCACCGAGCTCCCCCCCGGCCGCCGTGTCCCCGCCGGCATCCCCGCAGCCGGCGGGCGCCCTTAGGACTCCGAGGAGGAACGGGAGACGCTCTGGAGCAGCGATTTGTATATGGCAGAGTTCAGGAAGCGAGGGTAGGAGTCTCTGTGCATGAGCGTGTAGATCTGGAGCTGCGCGTCGTCGAAGGTGTGCGAGGACGGCTCCTGCATCTTCCGGTTGATGACTTCCCGCACCCGCGAGTCCAAGCTCACCTGGGCGGTAGGGAGAGAAATGGGGGGGGTTGAGGGACTCATAGTGCTGAGCCCCCATCCCCAGCACCCACCCCTGCACCCCTGCATGAGTTTTTGTGGAAAACTGGGTATGAATGTGGCACGTGGCCAGAGACGGGGAGACCACGGCGCGCTCCACCCCGGAGCGTATTTGCACCAGAGCCAGGGTGTTTTTGGAGAGCTGCAGGGAGAAGTGGGGAGGTCTCCGGGTCTTTCCTGTGTCCCCTTGCTGGGTGTGGGGAAGGGGCTTGGGGTGCTCCCACCCTGGGTGCCCCCACTCTGGGGGTGCTGTGAGCTGGGCTGCAGCATCTCAGCCCGCTGGTGCCCTCGTGAGGTTCTGGCCCCGCAGCACAACCCGGCCCCTGGTCCCGCTGCCGGCTGCATCCCAGGGATTTTGGGGAGCTGGGGATGCCCTCCCCACCGCCCTGCACAAGCATGAAGCAAACCCGCTACCCTGCCAAACTCATCCCCAACCACCCACCCACCCCAAACTGCCGCAGGGCTGCAGTGGCAGCCAGGACAGAGCCCTTTCCCCAAGAAACATCCCCCCCAGCCCCATTTTAGCCTCAGCCATGCCCCGAGAGCCACGGGAGGGGCTCTGCCCCATACCTCCTTGGGTGAGAGGATGGAGATGTAGTCCTCGTAGATCATCCTGGCCTTCTCGTCGATGGTGTGCTTGTTGCACTCGTTTTTGAGCTCCTCGCACGCTAGCCAGAAGAGCATGTTCTCCTCGCTGTACTCAGTCCGCAAGAACTCCCGGAAGACGTTGCGACCCGCCGGGCTCTTCATCAACTTGTCAAAGGACTGTGCCCAGCCCCGCACCTCCTCTGGCGTGGGCTTGGTGCTGCCGGGTCCCGGTGGGGAAGGCAAAGGAGAGCGTTACGGCCAGCCAGGGAGGGTCCCTCCCAGCACAGCTTGGCTGTGCTCAGCCCTGCTCCTGTCGCAGCGGGACCATGCCCAAACGCATCCCTCGTGCACCACGCCGAGGCCATTCCCACTCGGGGTCCGGTTATTACGGAGGCTTTTGGCAGTTGCTCACGGGGTCTGTCCCAGCTCGGAGCGTGGGCTTGCTTCCAGCTGAATTTCCCAAGCCGAGGTGTATTTTGGTGCTGGCTTTGCACAAACGCAGAAGGAGACAAAAGCCCTTCCCTTGCAGAGTGGCAGCTCTGAGCTGCCCCGGCCAGGCAGAGGTGGACATCAGCCCATCAGCCCTCACAGCTGGGGAAGGGAGGGAGAGGGGCTGCTCCCCAGCAAATGCTCATTGCCTGCTAAAGCAGCGCAGGAACAATCATTACCAGTGGCTAATTAGCACATCTGGCCCCTAACCCTGATGTGCCAGGCACTGCACAGAGCACCCACGGATGGGCTGTGGGCGGGTGGTTGTAGTCATCCCCCAGGGAGTGGGTGCTTGCAGGATCAGGCTCTGCCCTTGGGACGTGGCCTGGAAGCTGCCAAGGTCTTTGCGTGCCTCAGTTTCCCTTCACAAGGGGCCCAAGGGCCAGAATCAGAAAGGGCTGCAGCCCGTGGCTCCCAGCTCCGTTGGTGGGCACCCCCAACGCCACTGGAAGCAGCACCAGGAACCCCCAAGTCCTGGCACCCTGACCCTGCTCCCTGTGCGTGCACCGGTGGGCAGGATGCGGGGCTGGGTGCCACGGAGGGTGGCAGTGGGTGCCGTGCGGTGCCGGTCCTCCCCGCCCGCCCCCACGGCACTGCCCCTGCACTCACCACGCTTCACAGTTTGGGATGGTCTCCAGTTTGGTCTCCCGGGACGCCCTCCACGCTCGCTCCCGGTCCTCGTTCCTAACGGGGAGATGGAAAGGTAGTCAGGGGCGTTGGAGATGCACCCAGACCCCCATCTTGACCCCCCTGACCGGCCCCGGCCACCGAATCCCCTCTGCGGGGACCAGCAGCCCCCATCCGTCTCCTCCCCGGCTGCAGCAGCACCCTGCCCGCTGCCCCGGCGGCACCCCGGCTCCTTGGGCAGTTTTGCTGCCGTCCTGCAAGGGTGTTTCCTGCGCTCGGGCAGCGCCGCGGCCCCGGCCCTGCTCCATCGCCCGGGACCTGTGCCAGGGCCGAGCCGGGGCCGCAGTGGCCGCCGGGCCGGGTGGCAGCAGCCGGCAGAGGTCAGTGCCGGCTCAGCCCGTGGCACAGCCGTCATGGACCACCACGAAAAAACACCAATAAATAAATAAATGGGGGCAGGTACCCGGCCTGGGGCTGCGGCCGCCGGAGCTCAGCACCGCGGCACGCACGGTCCCCGCGGCCGGTTATCACCGTCTCCAGCCGGTGACGGCCCTGGCTCGCCCAGGAAGCCGGTGGCCAGGGCAGACAGAGGAACACGGAGGGCCAGGCCCTGCACCCCCGGGACACCCCAGCACCGGTCCAGCCCGGAGGCCAAGCATGGGATGGCGGCGCCGGGGCTGGGAGTTGCCGGTGCCCCCGTCCCCCTATCCCGCTGCCCCAGGGGTGCCGGCGGTGCAAAGGGAGAGTGGCCTCCCGCCAACTTCCCTCAAGCCCTCGAATTTCGGTGCCCGGAGCTGACCGCAGCGCTTCCTGCTTGCGACACAGTCCCTCGCCGCTCACACAACATTAAATGTGCAAACTTCTCCCCCAGCGGCGCGGGCGGCCGGGGTGGGCGCAGCTGCGGGCACGTCCCTGCCCACGCCGCCCCCGGGGCTTGCTGCCCGGCGCGCCGGGGCCCCGGAATGGTCGGTGCCGGTCGCTGCTTGCTCCAGGAGCGGGTACAGGAGGGATTTCTGTCCCATCTCTGCTCACGGGCTCTTGCAGAGGCAGAGGAGGGACCCAGGGAAGGGCCACCCTGCCCACAGCCAAATGCCACCGAGCCCGGGCCAGCGCCCGGGAGGGAGACGTTCAGGCCAGGCCGCGAGGGGAGCCGCTCGCCGCTCTTGCTGCCTTGCAAATGCGAGGAGACGCGATGGGATCAGGCGAGACGGGGCCCCAAGGGCGCAGCGGGGGTTTGCGTGGGCTGATGCATCAGTGCTGGGCATGCACCGGGGGTTTGCACGGTGCTCAGCTCCAGGGCTCGTTGCTCCTCCGAAGCTTGGTGCTGTCAGTAGCCAAAGCTGCCGCGAAGCCCGGAGCCATCAGCAAGCTCAGGACAGGCTGAGGATGGAGAAGAGTGGGCGGGCTCTTCAAAATCGGCGGTATCCAGAGAATAAGGAGCTGGGGACCCTCGCAGAGGACGGCAGATGCAGCCGCAGGCAAGCGGCTGGTTACGTCCTTGGCTTTGGGCAGCGCTGGGAGGCCGGGGCCGGACTCTGCACCAAGGCAGAGCTGCCCGAGAGAGCTCCCACGGACGAGGGCCATCCCCCTCGGCAGGGCGCCGCAGCCAGGAGAAGGCAGCCGTGACGCTGGGCAGGGAAACCCAGCTCTCCTCCTGCCCTGAGCTGCCTGAAACAGGCAGCAAAATCCTCCTGCCTGCACAAGTGCTGTGTCCGGGGGTGCCGCTGCCCGGCCTTGCCGCCCTGCCCGGGCGCAGCTGGGTGCCTTGGGAGGGCGGGCTGGGGAGGCAGAGGCCGTGCGGCTCGGCCAAGCACTGCGCTGCGCTGCCCGTGCTGCCGGCAGCTTCCCCGCACAGCCCGGCCGGGGCCGTCCAGCCCCAGCAGAGCCATCAGTGCAGCGCAGGAGCGGGGCTCCCGGTGCCACGTTCTGCTCTACGTATTTTAAAAGGTTCAGCCGACGGGCAGGAGTCACGGTGCACCGAGGCTCAGCTCGGGCTCCCCAGGCTCCGTGCAGAGCGACACACCATGGCAGAGCGACACATGCCCGTCACCTCCAAAACACCGCTTACGCCCTTTCTAAGCTCCAACGCAAGCGGCCTGGAGGCTCGGCTCGGTGAGCAGGCACGGCTCCATCTCAGCTGCCCTCCTGCACCCGCTGCCCATGGTGCCGCGGGGGCACCGGGATCTGCAACGAAGGGCTGCCGAGCACCCAGGGGTGGGGGCTGCTGCAGGACCCCGTCCCCCTTGAACCGGGGCACCTGCTTGGGCAGCAGCCATGCCCAAGTGCTTGGTGCTGCACAAAGCACAGGGCACCGGCAGCACGCGGGCGACCCTCGTGTCTCCCCTCCTTACGGGGCCCTTCAATACCGGAGGACGAGGCGGGCGGGTGACGCTCGCCAGCCCCGCGGGAGCCTCGGGCCGGCGCGAGCGGCGGGACGTACCATGAGCAACTGCAGCAGCAGCACCAGCAGAAGCAGCAGGCGTTGGGGCGGTGGTTGCTGGCGGGTTGCACCGTTGTCGGAGAAGTCTCATGCCGGGACATCGGAAGGGGTGTCTCTGCGGACGCGGGTCCTGCGTACTGAAAGGCAGGAGGGCCAGGAGCGGGTGAGCGAGCTGCCGATGATTATCCCCACCCACGCGCAAGCACCCGGAGGTGAATGAGGGACCCCCGCGCAGTGACTTGCCAGGATGCAGTTTTGGCTCCTGCTTGCCATGCTGGCCACCAGCCAGCCCCGAGCTGGTCACCCCCTCACCTGCGTCCCAGCCTCATACACGGTGGACGGGGTTGGGTCGTGCTTCGGGAGCTCTTCTGCTGCTCTCCGCTCCTGCCAGCGCGTGGGTGAGCCGTGCCGAGACCGCCCGGCTAATGTCCCTGCCACCTCCTGGACGGAGCCTGCGGGGAAGGAGAGGAGCGGCACCACGTCACCTTCGCAGAGGGACCCCCCGGCTGCGAGCAGCTCCGAGGAGGCTGCCCTGTGC